>NW_024660098.1:0-3989 GCF_008729295.1 Plectropomus leopardus | reverse complement strand
ATATAAATATAAAATATGAGATATTTTGACATAATATATCATGGAGTTTTCTGCCATTTTTTGACATACTGTATTATGACATTTTTGGCCATTTTCCAACATTGTATAATATGATGTCTCTCTACAAGCTATCATATATCTTTTCAGCAATTTTTGGATATACTGTAGTGATAATAATAAAAAGAGGGTGGGATAGTTTGAAAAAGGTTAATGACCAATAACAGCACCAGAATATTAAATATGACAGTACCAAAATCACTTAGGCACTCAGGTCCTTTAAACTTAGAGAGGCAGGAGAAATTGTTCCAGGTAAGCGAACAAATTTAACAAATTTTATTACAAAACTTTCTTTAAAAGGCAGTAAAAACCAACAACATGCACACAGGATTAGGGGAGGGGAGGAACTTAACAGTGCTGAGGTTCACCAGCTGGGAAGATGTGACAGGGCCCAAAGGAAAATAAGGTCACATCAGCCAGGAGAAAAACCAAGACCAGGGGGACACACAGCACAAAGGAAGGGGAAACCACCACCCGGGACACCAGGACCATCACCGTGGCACACAAAAAAAGAAAAAAGAACAGTACCAACAAATGTACAATTACCCCAAATCAACTTCATCAATCAAATATATAATCTAATGAAAACAAGTTGGCAAATTGCTCAAAACAATTAAAACCAAAAAGCATGCATGAGTTGCCAAAAGTGAAAAATAAATAAGAAAAATGAGACTATTCAAAACAGAGTTCTTAATACAAAATAAACCATGAACCACATGAATAGACAGAATACAAAAAAAATGGAAACACAACGTAAGGGAGTTAACCCCACAGGCTACACACTAAATGACCAGTAAAATTGAATTAACAATTAAAACAAACTCCCAAGCTACATTAGCCCCAACACCACGCCAGCCATAGCATTTTAAGGTTGGAGAGCCGCAAACGAAGCCCAGGGCCGAGCTGAGTGGCACTCGGGAAGTAGCAGGCCGAGGCACAGCAGGCGAAGAGAGGAAACAGGCCAGGCAGCAACAGTTAAGTGGGTGTGTGGCACAACCAAAGCACAAAAAGAAACGAACAGAGGCCAAGCAAAGCAAAGCAGCAGCCCCTGTCTCCACGCTGCCGCCACGCTGCAGTCGCAGGATTCTGTCACATAAGAGCTGAATTTAGCAGGCTTGAAGTGCGAGGTAGGGCAAATTGCATAAATAGCCATAAGGCATACATACCAGTCAGGCCATCTCAACGATCACCTGAGGGGGAAGAGGGGTGAGCGCCATGCTTTAGTGGTGGTGGAAGAACAGCCAAAGAGCAATTACGTGGCGACAGTATCTGTAGTCTGAACGGCTATAACAAGCGAACACTTTTTTAGTAATACAGAAACTTGGATATTCTTTTTTATTTTAAAGTCAAACAATGCACCTACTGCTGCATTACCTGCGGGAAAGAGGAAGTGAGGCGACCAGGAATTACAGCAGCCTGGAAGTAGGCCTCTGAGCTGAAGAGCAAGAGAGGGTCAGGAATACACCGCACCATTTATGCCCTGAAGTGGTGATAGCCTAACAATCAAAGAGACAGACAAGGCAGCACACTCATGTGAGAGCAAGTTTTTGGCCTTTTTTCTACATGCTATAATATGTCGTTTTCAGCCCTTTTTTCACTATGTCAAAATTTGACGTTTTTCTACCTGCTATACTATGCCACTTTCAGCCATTCTTTCAACGTGTCAAAATTTGACGTTTTTCTACCTAGTATATTATGTCGCTTTCAGCCATTTTTTTGATATGCTAAATTATGAGTTTTTGGTCTTTCTTTCAACATTATATACTATGACATGTCTCTACAAGCCATAATATGATGTTTTCCACAGTTTATTTGACATTTCAAAATTTGACGTTTTTCGACATACTATACTATGTCGTTTTTAGCCATTTTTTCGACATGTCAGAATCTGAATTTTCTGGCATACTGTGGAGATAGGAAAAAAACGAGGGTAGGAAATTTTGGAAAAGGTTGATGACGGACAACGCCACTGTGGGGAATTTCACCCCAGGAAATATTAAATATGACAGTGCCAAAATTGCTTCAGGTCCGTTACACTTGGTTCCAGGTAAATTTAACAAAACTTTCTTTAAAGACAAGGTAAAAAGAAAAACATCACGCACATGGGATTAGGGAAGGGGAGGAACTTAACAGTGCTGAGGCTCACCAGTGGGGGAGATTTGTCGCGAAGGGGTTTGAGGGGTCCCAAAGAAAAATAAGGTTACCTCAGCCACTCCTGTCACTTGCATGTACACTTCGGTGAGGGAGGAAAACCAAGACCAGGGGTACACACAGCACAAAGGAAGGGGAATCCACCACCCGGGACATCAGGAACACCATCAAGGCACTCTGCAACTGTAAGGGGGGGAAGGAAAGAGGGTTAGTGGGGTACACTCAGCTAAAAAAAAAAGAAAAAAGAACAGAACCAACAAATGTACAATTACCCCAAATCAATGAGAAATCATCCTGAATTACAAAAAATAATTAATTACTTCAAAAAGAATGACAGAAACAAAAATTAAACAAAGGGCTTGAACACAGTACTTCATAAAATCAAATAACTAATCTAATGAAAACAAAATGGAAAATTGCTCAAAATAATCAAAACTAAACACTCCACAGGCTTCACACTAAATGACCAGTAAAACTGAGTTAACAATTAAAACAAACTCACAAGCTACATTAGGGCCCACACCACGCCAGCCAAAGACAGCCTTTTTTTTCTTTCAATGACATTTTCTATTTTCGATGACAGTAGTTTTCGGTTTTGACTCTGTGTCACTCTTTTGGCGTGAAGGGGAGGGTTTGAGGGGACGGGACTAGGAGAGCAAGATTTACATAACATTTGCATACGGAGAAGAGAACGGCTCTACTGTCCACAGTATAGAATCTAAACGGATGACATAATTTTGTAGGCCAACCAGGAAGTTAGCATTGCATTGGTTCCTCCGTCAAAAACCTTATGGGATTTTTGAATGGGATTTTCGATTATTGAATTTTCTTATTATCGTCAACATTTTTTAACATACTATACTTTGTTGTTTTCAGCCATTTTTTCGACATGCTATACTATGACGTAGTATGTCGTCCAAAATAGCATAAAAAGTTATCGTGCAGTATGTTGTCCAAAATTGCATAACAAAAGTCATAGTATATTATGTCATCCAAATTTGCATAAAACAGTCATAGTATAGTATGTCTTCCAAACTTGTGTGAAAAAGTCAGTGTTTTATGTCATAAAAAAATTAATAAAAAAAGCCATACCCTAGTATGTCATCCAAAATAACATTAAAAAGTCATAGTATTGGATATAGTCAAAATAGCATGAAAAAGTCATTATAGTATGTTGTCAAAAATAATACAAAAAGTCAAAATATAGTATGTCATCCAAATTAGCAGAAAAACTTCATGTATAGTAACTTTTAAGTTACATACACATAAGAAAACCCTAAACAGCTGACTTAGAAGTAAAAGGAAGTTCTTTGCCAACTGTAAGGACGAAGACCAATAACAAGTAGAACATTTAATAGCAACTCTACAATGATCACACGATTAGCAAGTACAGAGCAGGAACAGGCATCTGCATCCTTCTAATTGTTTATTTTTGGAAAAAATCCTTACATTTCACTTGGTTTTATGTTGTTCTGGAAAAAATATGCATATTTTTCATTTAGTTCCCTTAAAAATAATTTAATGTGTTTCTGTGAAATTCAACATTGCCAATAGCACATGAAATAAACAATCTATTATCCTACAAAGTAATAAGGATCAAATTTAAACTACCATACATGAACGAATTACTTAGCTTAACCCATGATATTTTGTAAACGTCTAAGATGGTGTGTGCACACCTGTTTCTCCACCAACATCATGTAATGTGTACTCTTAACCAACTCACGAGATCCCTGGAGCTCTCTAAAAATATAAAAAAAATATTGTGTGAGGCTAAGATA
>NW_024660097.1:0-255 GCF_008729295.1 Plectropomus leopardus | reverse complement strand
TCCGCACACTATTTAATGTAGTTTTCATCAGTTTTTAGCTATTTTTAAGAAATGTCATTTTGGACATTTTCGCCATACTATAGCCTTGCTTTTTTCATCATTTTTTCAACATGCCAAATTAGGGTGTTTTTGACTGTTTTTGCATCATTTTATGCTATGGCGTGTCTCAGTACACTATTTAATGTAGTTTTCATCAGTTTTTAGCTACTTTTGGGAAATGTCATTTTTGGACGTTTTTGCCATACTATAGCCTTG
>NW_024660096.1:0-238 GCF_008729295.1 Plectropomus leopardus | reverse complement strand
TTCCAAATTATGTTGTTTTTGGCCCTTTGTGCAACTTTCTATGCTATGGAATGTCTTGGAGGGCTATTTTCCGTGGTTTAAGATGGTTTTCAGCTGTTTTCGGGACATGACATATTTGGACATTTTTGCCTTACTATAGCCTTGGATTTTCGGTCATTTTTTCGACATGCCAAATTATGGGGAGGGGTTTTGCCCTTTTTGCAACTTTCTATGCTATGGCATGTCTTAAAAGGGTATT
>NW_024660095.1:0-392 GCF_008729295.1 Plectropomus leopardus | reverse complement strand
TTTTTAGGTGTTTTTTGGCCATGTCAAATTTTGACATTTTCGCCATACTATAGCCTTGGTGTTTTGGTCATTTTTTCACAATGCTATTTTCTTCGTTTTTAGGCCGATTTTGCATGTTTTTTCAACACTGTATACTATAACATGCCTCTACATGCTATACTTCGTGGTTTTCAGGTGTTTTTTGGACATGTCAAATTTTGACATTTTCGCCATACTATAGCCTTGGTGTTTTGGTTATTTTTTTAAGCATGCTATTTTATGTGTTTTTGGGCATATTTTGCATGTTTTTTCAACACTGTATGCTATAACATGATTCTACATGCTATACTAAGTGGTTTTCAGGTGTTTTTTGGCCATGTCAAATTCTGACATTTTCGCCATACTATAGCCTT
>NW_024660094.1:0-256 GCF_008729295.1 Plectropomus leopardus | reverse complement strand
ACATGTCATTTTTTGACATTTTTGCCATACTATAGTATGGCATTTTGTGTCATTTTTTCAACATTCTATTTTATGGTGTTTTGGCCATTTTTGCAACATCCTAAGCTATGGCATGTCTCTTCATGCTATTTTCTGTTGTTTAAAGTGGTTTTCAGCAGTTTTTTAGACATGTCATTTTTTGACATTTTTGCCATACTATAGTATGGCAGTTTTGGTCATTTTTTCAACATGCTATTTTATGGTGTTTTTGACCATT
>NW_024660093.1:0-683 GCF_008729295.1 Plectropomus leopardus | reverse complement strand
TTTTTTCGACATGCCATATTATGTTGGTTTTAGCCATTTTTGCAACTCTCTATGCTATGGTGTGTTTCAGCACGCTATTTAAAGAGGTTTTGAGTAGTTTTTAGCTGTTTTTGGGACATGTCATTTTTTAACAGTTTTGCCATAATATAGCCTTGCTTTTTTGGTTATTTTTTGGTTTTAGCCCTTTTTGCAACTTTCTATACTATGGCGTGTCTCGGCACGCAATTTAATGAAGTTTTAAGCAGTTTTCGGCTGTTTTGGGAAATGTCATTTTTTAACATTTTTGACTTACTATAGCCTTGGTTTTGGGTCAATTTTTTTGACCTGCCATATTATGTCGTTTTCAGCCATTTTTGCAACTTTCTATGCTATGGCATGTTTTTTCACGCAATTTCATGAGGTTTTAAGCAGTTTTCATCAGTATTTGGGACATGTCATTTTTTGACATTTTTGCCATACTATAGCCTTGCTTTTTGGGTCAATGTATCGACATGCAATAGCATGTTGTTTTTAGCCCTTTTTGCAACTTTCTATGCTATGCCGTGTTTCAGCACTACTTCGTCCTGCTCTTCCCGGGGGACCCCGAGGCGTTCCCAAGCCAGCTGTGAGACGTAGTCTCTCCAGCGTGTCCTGGGTCTTCCCCGGGGCCTCCTACTGGTGGGACGTGCCCTGAACACCTCACC
>NW_024660092.1:0-689 GCF_008729295.1 Plectropomus leopardus | reverse complement strand
TCGGCACGCTATTTAATGCAGTTTTAAGCTGTTTCCAGCTGTTTTTGGGACGTGTCATTTTTTGACATTTTTGCCATACTATAGCCTTGCTGTTTTGGTCATTTTTTCGACATGCCATTATATAGTGTTTTTGGGTGTTTTTGCAACATTGTATGCTATGGCGTGTCTCGGCACGCTATTTAATGCTGTTTTAAGCTGTTTCCAGCTGTTTTTGGGACATGTCATTTTTTGACATTTTTGCCATACTATAGCCTTGCTGCTTTGGTCATTTTTTCGACATGTCATATTCTGATGTTTTTGGCTGTTTTTGCAACATTTTATGCTATGGCGTGTCTCGGCACGCTATTTAATGCCGTTTTAAACTCTTTCCAGCTGTTTTTGGGACGTGTCATCTTTTGACATTTTTGCCTTGCTGTTTTGGTCATTTTTTTGACATGCCATATTATGGTGTTTTTGGCCGTTTTTGCAAGATTCTATGCTATGGCGTGTCTCGGCGTGCTATTTAATGCTGTTTTAAGAGTTTTCCAGCTGTTTTTGGGACATGTCATTTTTTTGACATTTTTGCCATACTATAGCCTTGCTGTTTTGGTCATTTTTTCAACATGCCATTATATAGTATTTTTGGGTGTTTTTGCAACATTTTATGCTATGGCGTGTCTCGGCATGCTATTTAATGCTGTTTTAAGAGT
>NW_024660091.1:0-415 GCF_008729295.1 Plectropomus leopardus | reverse complement strand
GTTGACGTGTTTCCATTAGACGTATTTTCTATTCAGTTTCAATTTGCACAATTTAAGGGTTAATGGAAACCTGAGAGATGCAAAGTGCAGAAAAAAAAAAGAAAAAGAAAAAAGTATTTTGACAAATTTTCATAACCACAGTTCACACCGTCCTCCAGGACGAGGACACGGTCCGTCTGTGTGTGTGTGTGTGTGTGTGTGTGTGTGTGTGTGTGTGTGTGTGTGTGTGTGTGTGTGTGTGTGTGTGTGTGGTTGCCCTTCACTTCTCTTCTCTGCCGGCCTACATTCTTCCTCCTCTGGGGGAGGATGAAGAGGAGAGAGAGGAAGTCGGATTAGAGAAGAGGGGAGGAGAAACGAGTGAGAGAGTGAGAGAGAGGACAAGAGGACACGAGAGGACGAGAGGACACGAGAGGAC
>NW_024660090.1:0-245 GCF_008729295.1 Plectropomus leopardus | reverse complement strand
ATTTTCGTGCTTTGTGGGTAATTTTTTAAACATGCTAAATAATGGGGTTTTTTTTGGCCGTTTTTACAAAATCCTGCGCAATTGCGTGTCTCGGCATGTTGTTTTATGTGGTTTCATGTGGTTTTCAGCAGTTTTTTGGAAATGCCATTTTTTGACATTTTTGCCATACTATAGCCTTGCTTCATGGGTCATTTTTTTCAACATGCTCAATTATGTTGTTTTTGGTGGTTTTTGCAAAACCCTTT
>NW_024660089.1:0-230 GCF_008729295.1 Plectropomus leopardus | reverse complement strand
TTGGAAAATCCCTTGCTATGGCGTGACTTTGCACTGTCTTTTATGTAGTTTGAAGTGGTTTCCAGCACTTTTTAGGACGTGTCATTTTTTGACATTTTTGCCATACTATAGCTTTGCAATTTTGGTGGATTTTTCAACATGCCATTATGTGTTGTTTTTGACCATTTTTGCAACAGCATTTGTTATGGCGTGTCTTTGCACGTAATTTTATGTAGTTTGAAGTGGTTTCC
>NW_024660088.1:0-236 GCF_008729295.1 Plectropomus leopardus | reverse complement strand
ACACACACACACACACACACACACACACACACACACACACACACACAGAGACACACACACACAGAGGTTTTCAAGGTTTTAAAAGTTTTGGAATATGAAATATAGGTCCTGGAGAAGTCCTGGAGAAGTTATTAGTAAAAATGTGTATGAAGCCTGCATCAGGAATCAGCTGGTCAGTCTGTTTACCTCCTCTGTCTGTCTCTGTCTCTCTGTCTGTCTCTCTGTCTGTCTCTGTC
>NW_024660087.1:0-1426 GCF_008729295.1 Plectropomus leopardus | reverse complement strand
GTTTTAATAATCACTTGCAGCAGGTAAAACATACAGCGGCTAGATGCTGGCAGGGTAGAGACGCCTGAAAAAACATACTGCGCATGTGCGGAACCAGCTGTAGAAGGTCAAAATACGAATATTACTGTAAACAGTCAATATTCTACATCCCCTTTCTAAAGCCACTCAGATCAGCTGATCATCACCTGATGCTGGGCACCAACCACATGCCCATTCACAGAAGATAGAGATGTCTCTTCAAAAGAAAACTAATGTTGCTGCTTACTGCTCTACGCTGGCCTGCAATGACTTCCTCCTTTGTTTGTTATAATTACTATGGCCCTTTAGAGATCTTTGTCACTTGAATGTAAACTGATGCTGTTTCTGGGCTCTTGCTGAAACAATTCTTCTTGGGAGGACATTTTCTTGCACACTTCTTGGAGAATCTTTGCTGAAGAGCAATAGGCAGAAAAGTTTTCAATCTACCGAAGCCAAAGTCAATGGGATTTTGCTATTAACAGTAAATCATTACACAAAGAATCTGACTGAATGGTGGTAAAAGTTGCAACAGCAACTGCAGCACACCTCATCCTGTCTATCACTGGTGCTCACACTGAAAGCTGGGTGTGGTGCAGCACTGATACGCAGCATAAAGCATTTCCTTCACAACCATATAACCATGTGTTTTCACTGTTCCTCTCTACTCCCCTGCTCTCTCTCTCTTTTCCTCTCCCATCTGCAAACTTAAACACCATCAAATATGTCTTTGAAGAAAAGTTCTGTCAAATAACTTCCGAGAGTTTTCATTCAGAGGAGCAACTTGTGAAATTTCACAGCCCCAGACTTCAGTGGGTGGCCATTACAGCGTGCAATTCAGGCTCTAATACTCAGCATTTAATGCCTATTCCATAAAGATGTATTCAGAACGTGTCAACATGTGTGTAACTTTGTATTTATGTATGTGCATATTCTTGTGACTGCTCGTGTGTGTTTGTGTAGGAGGGGTGGGCATGTGTGCCTGTTTGTTGGTGCAATGACTGCAACATGAACTTCAGAATTATTCATCATATTCCTCTGAAGACACCACAGGGAGCCCAAAATAAGACTGTTCATACCACTGAGACACCGTGCACTCCTTCACCCCTCTGCATTTTAACTTGATGTGGACTGACTGGAAAATGATCTGCAATGTAAATATGCACCATAAACACTGTCTCCACCTTCCTGTTTGCACCGGCAGCGAAACATCCCAAACCTTACAGCTCTGTGGTGTGATACTATCTGCAGTGGTAGCCATGGTACAAGTCATCCATCCTGCATCTATGCTGCAATTAGTTCTGCAGTGCTGACTGGAGGGATTTTTGTCTACGTTGCTGCCAACAAGAGCTGAATTAGATATTCTGTTAACACCCCAGAGATCACTAGCATCTAACCAAACCAAGAGAAA
>NW_024660086.1:0-396 GCF_008729295.1 Plectropomus leopardus | reverse complement strand
TTTTGGACATGTTAAATTTGGACTTTTTCGCCATACTATAGCCTTGCTTTTTGGTCATTTTTTCAACATGCTGTTTTTTGGGTTTTGGGGCCTTTGGGGATGTTTTGTCAACACTGTACACTATAACATGCCTCTACATGTTATATTAAGTGGTTTTCAGCTCTTTCTTCGACATGTCAAATTTTGACATTTTCGCCATACTATAGCTTTGCTTTTTTATTCATTTTTTTCAACATGCTATTTCATCGGTTATGGGGCCGTTTTTGGATGTTTTTTCAATACTGTATCATAAAACACGTCTCTACATGCTACACTAAGTGGTTTTCAGTCGTTTTTTGGACATGCCAAATTTTGTCAAATTTTGACATTTTCGCCATACTATAGCCTTGCTTTTTT
>NW_024660085.1:0-442 GCF_008729295.1 Plectropomus leopardus | reverse complement strand
GTGTTTCGGGAGGGTATTTAATTCACTTTTAATTTGTTTAAAGCTGTTTTTGGGACGTGCAGTTTTTTTTACCATTTTTGCAAGACTATAGCCTTGCCTTTTGGGTCATTTTTTTCCACATGCTGTATTATAGTGTTTTGGGGTGTTTTTACAATATTCTATGCCATGGCGTGTTTCGGGAGGCTATTTAATCCGTTTTCTAGTTGTTTAATACTGTTTTTGGGATGTGCCATTTTTGGCATTTTTGCAAGACTATAGCCTTGCCTTTTGGGTCATTTTTTCCACATGCTGTATTATAGTATTTTGGGGCGTTTTTGCAATATTCTATGCCATGGCGTGTTTCGGGAGGCTATTTAATTCACTTTTTAGTTGTTTAAAGCTGTTTTTGGGACGTGCCATTTTTTGACATTTTTGCAAGACTATAGCCTTGCCTTTTGGGTCA
>NW_024660084.1:0-242 GCF_008729295.1 Plectropomus leopardus | reverse complement strand
ACTCCCACAATATCATCATAGAGTGCATTTGATAATTTCACACCTATTGTTATTGTAATATGACATGTGTCTGTTTCCACTATTGCTGTGCCTCTCTCCCTCTCTCTCCCCCTCTCCTGCCCTCTCTCTTTCTCTTTCCTTTTTGCCACATTGTATCTCACTTGTTATTTACTACATCTATTGCACGTCTGTCCGTCCTGGAAGAGGGATCCCTCATCATCCTCTGCCGCTCTTCCTGAGGA
>NW_024660083.1:0-233 GCF_008729295.1 Plectropomus leopardus | reverse complement strand
ACGTCGCTGTGACAGGAAAAAGGTTCACACCGGAAAGTTGCAGTGTGTTCTTTGTGAGAATCCTGGACGGGCAGCTCGGTTACGCTGGTGCGGTTCTGGTGGCTGGCATCGGTTGGTTTAAATGTTGAAAATTCAGCTTGAATTTGTTCCCGCGATGTTTCTCTCATTCATTGTCCATTCATTGGTTCTTTTTGGCTATTTTTGGACGTTTTAATGCTGGTTTTAGGAAATGT
>NW_024660082.1:0-321 GCF_008729295.1 Plectropomus leopardus | reverse complement strand
CTTTCTATGCTGTAGCGTGTTTAGACGCGCTATTTAATGCTGTTTTAAACTATTTTGAGCTGTTTTTGGGAGGTGTCATTTTTGAGACTTTTGCCATAGTATAGCCTTGCTCGTTGGGTCATTTTTTTCAACATGCTAATTTTTGGTGTTTTTGGCAGTTTTTATAACTTTCTATGCTATGGCATGTCTCGGCACGGTATTTAATGCTGTTTTAAGCTATTTTGAGCTGTTTTTGGGAGGTGCCATTTTTCGACATTTTTGCCATAGTATAGCCTTGCTCTTTGGTTCATTTTTTTCAACATGCTAATTTTTGGTGTTTTT
>NW_024660081.1:0-441 GCF_008729295.1 Plectropomus leopardus | reverse complement strand
CCAGGCTATTCTAAGCTGTTTCCAGCTGTTTTCAACAGTTTTTGGGATATGACATTTTTTGAAATTTTTGCCTTACTGTAGTCTTGGATTTTTGTTCATATTTCGACATGCCAAATTATGCTGTTTTTGGCTCTTTTTACAACTTTCTTTGCTATGGCGTGTCTTGCCAGGCTATTCTAAGCTGTTTCCAGCTGTTTTCAACAGTTTCAGGAACATGTCAAATTTTGACATTTTTGCCTTACTATAGTTTTGGATTTTTGGTCCTATTTTTACCTGCCAAATTATGCTGTTTTGCCTCCTTTTGCAACTTCTTTGCAATGGCGTATCTTGGCAGGTTATTCTAAGCTGTTTCCAGCTTTTTTCAACAGTTTCAGGAACATGTCAAATTTTGACTTTTTTGCCTTACTATAGTTTTGGATTTTTGGTCCTATTTTTACCTGC
>NW_024660080.1:0-451 GCF_008729295.1 Plectropomus leopardus | reverse complement strand
GATGGGTCATTTTTTGACTTTTTTGCCATACTATAGCCTTGCTTCTTGGGTCATTTTTTCAACATCCCATATTATGGTGTTTCTTACCATTTTTGCAACATTCTATGCTATGGCATGATTAAGCACGCTGTTTAACATGTTTTTCAGCTGTTTTTGGGATGGGTCATTTTTTGACTTTTTTGGCATACTATAGCCTTGCTTCTTGGGTAATTTTTTCAACATCCCATGTCATGGTGTTTCTTACCATTTTTGCAACATTCTATGCTATGGCATGATTAAGCACGCTGTTTAACATGTTTTTCAGCTGTTTTCAGCTGTTTTTGGGATGGGTCATTTTTTTGACTTTTTCGCCATACTATAGCCTTGCTTCTTGGGTCATTTTTTCAACATCCCATATCATGGTGTTTTTTGCCATTTTTGCAACAGACTATGCTATGGCATGCCTTAGCAC
>NW_024660079.1:0-530 GCF_008729295.1 Plectropomus leopardus | reverse complement strand
ACGTTTTTGTCCTCTTAGTATTCTATGACCTGTCTCTAAAAGCTATAATATGTTGCTTCAGACATTTTTTAACATGTAAAAATTCTCCATTTTTTGACATACTATGCTATGGTGTTTTCGACCACTTTTTCAACATGCTTAATTATGACGTCTTTAGCCTTTGTTTCCATTATATACGATGACACGTCTCTACAACCTATAATTTGTTGTTTTAAGCAATTTCTTTGACACGTAAAAATTTGAATTTTAATAGTTGAACATACTGAACTATGTCATTTTGTGACATTTTTGCCAATTTAGTGTGTTTTTGGCCGTTTTTGCAACAATCTTTGCTATAGCGTGTATCAACACGCTATTTTACGTCAATTTCGGCACTTTTCAGCTGTTTTGGGGAAATGTCATTTTTTGACATTTTTGCCATACTATAGCCTTGCTTTTTTCATCATTTTTTCGACATGCCAAATTATCGTGTTTTTAGTCACATTTGCAAGATCTTATGCTATGGCATGTATCAACAGGATAGTTATTGA
>NW_024660078.1:0-599 GCF_008729295.1 Plectropomus leopardus | reverse complement strand
TCAAAATATGACATGTTCCAAAAACAGCTGAAAACACCTCAAAACACCATAAAATAGCGTGCCAAGACACAACATAACATAAAAAATTTGCTAAAATGAAGAAAAACACCATAAAAATGCATGTTGAAAAAATGACAAAAAAGGCTAGGCTATAGTATGGCAAAAATATCAAAAAATGACATGTCTCAAAAACAGCTGAAACCACATCAAACCAGCATAAAATAGCGTGCCAAGCCACACCATAGCATAGAAGTTTGCAAAAAAGGTTAAAAACACCGTAAAAATGCATGTTGAAAAAATGACAAAAAAGGCAAGGCTATAGTATGGCAAAAATGCCAAATATGACATTTTCCAAAAACAGCTGTAAACACCTCAAAACAGCATGAAATAGCGTGCCAAGACACAACATAGCAGAGAAGTTTGCAAAAAAGGCTAAAAACACCGTAAAAATGCATGTTGAAAAAATGACAAAAAAGGCAAGGCTATAGTATGGCAAAAATGTCAAAATATGACATGTCTCAAAAACAGCTGAAAGCACCTTAAAACAGCATGAAATAGCGTGCCAAGCCACACCATAGCATAGAAGTTTGCAAAAAAGG
>NW_024660077.1:0-504 GCF_008729295.1 Plectropomus leopardus | reverse complement strand
TTTTTTTGCCATGACATATTGAGGTGTTTTTGGTCATTTTTACAACATTCTATGCCATGTCATGTCTCAGCACACCATTTTATGCAGTTTTCAGCAGTTTTGGGCTCTTCTTGGAACGTCCAATTTTTCGACATTTTTGCCATACTATAGCCTTGCTTTTCGGGTCATTTTTTTGACATGTAAAATTATGGTGTTTTTGATCGTTTTTGCAACATTCTGTGCCATGGCGCAACTTAGCACGCTATTTTATGCAGTTTCCAAGTGTTTTAAGCTGTTTTTGGGAGATGCCATTTTTCAACATTTTTGCCATACTATAGCCTTGCTTTTCAGGTCATTTTTTCGACATGCCATATTACGGTGCTTTTTGGCTGTTTTTGCAACATTCTATGCCATGGCGCGACTCAGCACGCTATCTTATGCAGTTTCCAAGTGTTTTAAGCTTTTTTTGGGAGATGCCATTTTTCGACATTTTTGCCATACTATAGCCTTGCTTTTAGGGTCATT
>NW_024660076.1:0-1138 GCF_008729295.1 Plectropomus leopardus | reverse complement strand
GATTAATCGTTAATATTCATATTCATAAAAACCGAATGCTCACGGCTACAGCATGCATGTTGACGTATACGTGCAGACTTCGACTAGTGGTTATACGGGACGACATGTTATGCAGTGGAGTTTACTTTCACTTTCATCAACTTACCAACTGTAGCTTTAATACTTATTTTTTGAAATAATGAAAAAAAAAACAAATACCCCAGAAGCATCTGAGTAGCACATCCATGGCAGAAGTTACTTTCTCCTCCCTGAAATAGAATTTGCAATAGAGTCACAGGTAAACATCTTTTCATTACTTTCCTGTTCCACAGTTCCCTGTAGTATATCCAAGCACTCTCTCACAAGCAAACTCTCTCTACACTGTTGTGTAACCTTTATTGCAAATGTGTGAAAACATTAAATACAGTACAGTCCACAGTTTATTACTTAAGTTGTTGTTTTTCATTTGACAGATGCTTCTTCAAGATAAATCCTGACAAGGGATCAAAAGTGGAGCGGAACGCCACCAAAAAACAACTTGCAGTCAGTCCAAAGGTTCTGACCTTGATCACCAAAATTGCAGACTACGAGTGGAGGAAATAAGAAGGTCTGATTTTGTAATCAGTGTTGTGGATGTACAGTATGGTTACTTGACCAAGTTATGGATGCTTTGGGTAGAGATGTTGCACTAAGTTGGTAGCTGATCAGCTTTTATGGCGAGCATTTTTTCAGAATCAGACAGTTTAATGTTGGTTTCTAATCAATGGTTGTGGATGTACAGTTACATAACCAAGTTAAGGATGCTTTGGATACAAGATAGAAAAAAAAGGATGCTTTGGATAGAGATGTTGCAGTATTTGGTACAGTAGCTCATGAGGTTTTTTTTTCCAATTCATTCAATTTTAATGGCCAGCTTTTTTTTTTTACCCCCAGAACCAGGCAGAGGTTGCAGTAAGTTGGTAGCTCATCAGTTATTTTTTTTTCTTTTTCTTTCTTTTTTTTTATTTTTCATTGCAACTTTTCCATTTCCAATTCAGTTTAATTTTAATGGCCAGCTTTGTTCCAGAACCAGTTTGATGTACGTTATTTATGTAATGTAGTTTTGTATTCAATGTTGTGGATGTATGGTTACTTGACCAAGTTATGGCTGCTTTGGATA
>NW_024660075.1:0-1197 GCF_008729295.1 Plectropomus leopardus | reverse complement strand
ACATGAAGTTAGCCACCTTACGAGGATTTTTGGATAGTTAAAGTTAGCCAAGATTTTGGCCAAAAATCTGAAATTTGTGAATCATCGTAAACTACCATTTGTTGTGTAAAATTTATACTAATACTGACTGTGCTAATAACAGTCATAATACAGACTGTTGTTTCTATTCTCACTTTATATATATTTTGGTTTAGGACTTCTAGATTAATAATCACATTGAAATTGAAACTTTGAGTGTTTGTTTTCGGTTTCGAGAAGTCAACTGATTAAAGAGTCTATATGATACACATACGTTTCCCTTATAAGATTACTTTAACATGTTT
Source organism: Plectropomus leopardus (assembly GCF_008729295.1). Lineage (NCBI taxonomy): Eukaryota > Metazoa > Chordata > Actinopteri > Perciformes > Serranidae > Plectropomus > Plectropomus leopardus. Next base: position 874 of record NW_024660075.1, on the reverse strand, counting down.
AACTCAGCGGGTTCCCCAAAAATAAAGGGGAGACACTGCAGGTGAAATGAGTAAAATATTTAACTAATATATATATCACCATGAACACACACACACACACACACACACACACACACTCACACATNAAACGTTATGAAATCTTAAGTTTGGAGAAAAATGAGTTATACAGACATTTAACGGAGCTTCATATTTACTAGGACGATGCTGTGTTTGGGTGTTAACGCTGTGAGGTCGTCGGTGTCTTTACAAAAGGTTGGTAGCTTAGCTAACAGTGAAGCTAACGGTGAAGCTAACAAACTAGCATTCTTTTCTTGACCCAAATGTTACATTTAATTTTGTTAACACCGGTTTGTAATATTATATATTTAATGTTATTTATAACGTTTTAACAGCTGTAATCGACTGTTAGGGTGAAGACAGGGTAGCGACATGAAGTTAGCCACCTTACGAGGATTTTTGGATAGTTAAAGTTAGCCAAGATTTTGGCCAAAAATCTGAAATTTGTGAATCATCGTAAACTACCATTTGTTGTGTAAAATTTATACTAATACTGACTGTGCTAATAACAGTCATAATACAGACTGTTGTTTCTATTCTCACTTTATATATATTTTGGTTTAGGACTTCTAGATTAATAATCACATTGAAATTGAAACTTTGAGTGTTTGTTTTCGGTTTCGAGAAGTCAACTGATTAAAGAGTCTATATGATACACATACGTTTCCCTTATAAGATTACTTTAACATGTTTAACTCAGCGGGTTCCCCAAAAATAAAGGGGAGACACTGCAGGTGAAATGAGTAAAATATTTAACTAATATATATATCACCATGAACACACACACACACACACACACACACACACACTCACACAT
>NW_024660074.1:0-511 GCF_008729295.1 Plectropomus leopardus | reverse complement strand
CTTTTTTAGGTCATTTTTTCGACATGCCAAATTTTGGTGTTTTAGGCTGTTTTTGCGACGTTCTATGCTATGGCATGTGTTAGCAGGCTCTTTTAAGTTGTTTTGAGATATTTTAAGCTGTTTTTGGGAGATGTCATATTTTGACATTTTTGCCATACTATAGCCTTGCTTTTTCGGTCATTTTTTCGACGTGCAAAATTATGGCGTTTTTGACCGTTTTAAAAAGAAAGAATGCTATGGCATGTGTCAGAAGGCTCCTTTAAGTTGTTTTGAGGTGTTTTAAGCTGTTTTTGGAAGATGTCATATTTTGACATTTTTGCCATACTATAGCCTTGCTTTTTCGGTCATTTTTTCGACATGCCAAATTTTGGTGTATTAGGCCGTTTTTGCAACGTTCTATGCTATGGCATGTGTTAGCAGGCTCTTTTAAGTTGTTTTGAGGTATTTTAAGCTGATTTTGGGAGATGTCATATTTTGACATTTTTGCCATACTATAGCCTTGCTTTTTCGG
>NW_024660073.1:0-794 GCF_008729295.1 Plectropomus leopardus | reverse complement strand
TGCAACTTTCTTTACTATGGCGTGTCTTGGCAGGCTATTCTAAGCTGTTTAGAGCTGTTTTAAACAGTTTTTGGGACATGCCAAATTTTGACGTTTTGCCTTACTATAGTCTTGGATTTTTGGTCATATTTTCGACATGTCGAATAATGCTGTTTTTGGCTTTTTTTGCAACTTTCTTTGCTATGGCGTGCCTTGGCAGGTTATTCTACGCTATTTAAAGCTGTTTTCAACACATTTTGGAAGATGCCAAATTTTGACATTTTTGCCTTACTATAGTCTTGGATTTTCGGTCTTGTTTTCGTCAAGCCAAATTATGCTGTTTTGGGCTCTTTTTGGAACTTTCTTTGCTATGGCGTGTCTTGGCAGGCTATTCTATGTTATTTAAAGCTGTTTTCAATACATTTGGGAAGATGCCAAATTTTGACATTTTTGCCTTACTATAGCCTTGGATTTTCGGTCATATTTTCGACATGCCAAATTATGCTGTTTTGGGCTCTTTTTGCAACTTTCTTTGCTATGGCATGTCTTGGCAGGCTATTCTATGCTATTTAAAGCTGTTTTCAACACTTTTTGGGATATGCCATATTTTGACATTTTTGCCTTACTATAGCCTTGGATTTTTGGTCATATTTTCGACATGCCAAATTATGCTGTTTTGGGCTCTTTTTGCAAATTTCTTTGCTATGGCGTGTCTTGGCAGGCTATTCTAAGCTGTTTAAAGCTGTTTTCAACACTTTTTGGGACATGCCAAATTTTGACATTTTTGCCTTACTATAGCCTTGGATTTTCGGTCA
>NW_024660072.1:0-364 GCF_008729295.1 Plectropomus leopardus | reverse complement strand
TCATTTTTTCACATTTTTGCCATACTATAGCCTTGCTTTTTTCGGTCATTTTTTCCACATGCCAAATTATTGTTTTTTTAGGCATTTTTGCAACTTTCTTTGCTACAGCGTGTCTTTACAGGTCGTTTTATGTTGTTTAATGTGGTTTTCAGCTGTTATTAGAAAATGTCATTTTTTCACATTTTGCCATACTATAGCCTTGCTTTTTTCGGTCTTTTTTTCCACATTCCAAATTATTGTGTTTTTGTCCCTTTATGCAACTTTCTTTGCCACAGCGTGTCTTTACAGGCTATTTTATGTGGTTTAATGTGGTTTTCAGCTGTTTTTAGAAAATGTCATTTTTCACATTTTGCCATACTATAGC
>NW_024660071.1:0-690 GCF_008729295.1 Plectropomus leopardus | reverse complement strand
TTGCCATTTTGGCCTTACTATAGTCTTGGATTTTTGGTCATATTTTCAACATGCCAAATTTAGCTTTTTTTGTTTTTTTCTGCAACTTTCTTTGCTATGGCGTGTTTTAGCAGGCTATTCTAAGCTGTTTCCAGCTGTTTTCAGCAGTTTTTGGGACATGTCAAATTTTGACATTTTTGCCTTACTATAGTCTTGGATTTTTGGTCATATTTTCGACATGCCAAATTATGCTGTTTTTGGCTGTTTTAGCAACTTTCTTTAGTATGGCGTGTTTTGGCAGGCTATTCTAAGTTGTTTCCAGCTGTTTTCAGCAGTTTTTGGGACATTTCAAATTTTGACATTTTTGCCTTACTATAGTCTTGGATTTTTGGTCATGTTTTCGACATGCCAAATTTTGCGTTTTTGGGCTGTTTTTGCAACTTTCTCTGCTATGGCGTGTTTTGGCTGAGCTGTTTCCAGCTGTTTTCAGCATTTTTTGGGACATGTCAAATTTTGACACTTTGCCTTACTATAGTCTTGGATTTTTGGTCATGTTTTCGACATGCCAAATTTTACTTTTTTTGGTTCTTTCTGCAACTTTCTTTGCTATGGCGTGTCTTGACAGGCAATTCTTGGCTGTTTCCAGCTGTTTTCAACAGTTTTGGGGACATGTCAAATTTTGACATTTTTGTCTTACTATAGTCTTGGATT
>NW_024660070.1:0-290 GCF_008729295.1 Plectropomus leopardus | reverse complement strand
GCATGCTCTTTAATGTGGTTTCCAACTGTTTTTAGCTGTTTTTAAGACAGGTCCTTTTTTGACATTTTTGCCATACTATGGCCTTGCTTTTTCGGTCAATTTTTCAACATGTAATATTAAGGGGTTTTTTTTAGCCTGAATATAGCCTGAAAGGCTATTTTATGTAGTTTAATGTGGTTTTCAGCTGTTTTTCAGACATGTCATATTTTGACATTTTTGCCATACTATAGCCTTGCTTTTTCTGTCATTTTTTCAACATGCAAAATGTTGTGTTTTGGAACTGTTTTTGC
>NW_024660069.1:0-689 GCF_008729295.1 Plectropomus leopardus | reverse complement strand
GACATTTTTGCCATACTATAGCCTTGCTTTTTTGGTCATTTTTTCGACAAGCCAAATTATGGTGTTTTCGGCCGTTTTTGCAACTTTATTTGCTATGGCGCATTTCGGCAAGCTATTTAATGAGATTTAAAGCTATTTTCAGCTGTTTTTGCGACATGTCATTTTTTGACATTTTTGCCATACTATAGCCTTGCTTTTTTGGTCATTTTTTCAACTTGCAAAATTATGGTGTTTTTGGATGTTTTTGCAACTTTCTATGATATGGCACGTTTCAGCACGCTATTTAACACAGTTTTAATCAGTTTTTAGATGTTTTTGGGACATGTCATTTTTTGACATTTTTGCCATACTATAGCCTTGCCTTTTGGGTCATTTTTTCGACAGGCCAAATTATGGTGTTTTTGGCCGTTTTTGCAACTTTATTTGCTATGGCGCATTTCGGCACGCTATTTAATGAGATTTAAAGCTATTTTCAGCTGTTTTTGCAACATGTCTTTTTTCACACTTTTGCCATACTATAGCCTTGCTTTTTTGTTCATTTTTTCGACATACCAAATTATGGTGTTTTTAACTATTTTTGCAACTTTCTATGATATGGCACGTTTCGGCACGTGATTTAACGCAGTTTTAATCAGTTTTTACATGTTTTTGGGACATGTCATTTTTTCACATTTTTTCCATACTATAGC
>NW_024660068.1:0-577 GCF_008729295.1 Plectropomus leopardus | reverse complement strand
AAGGGTATTCTAAGCTGTTTTCAGCTGCTTTCAACCATTTTTGGGACGTGTCAAATTTTGACTTTTTGCCTTGCTATAGCCTTGGATTTTTGGTCAGATTTTCAACATGCCAAATTATGCCGTTTTTGTCTGTTTTTGCAACTTTCTTTGCTATAGCGCATTTAGGAAGGGTATTCTAAGCTGTTTTCAGCTGCTTTCAACCATTTTTGGGAAGTGTCAAATTTTGACTTTTTGTCTTACTATAGTCTTGGATTTTTGGTCAGATTTTCGACATGCCATATTATGTTGTTTTTGGCTGTTTTTGCAACTTTCTTTACTATAGCGCATTTTGGCAGGGTATTCTAAGCTGTTTCCAGCTGCTTTCAACCATTTTTGGGACGTATCCAATTTTGACTTTTTGCCTTACTATAGTCTTGGATTTTTGGTCATATTTTCGACATGCCAAATTATGTTGTTTTGGGCTTTTTTTTGCAAATTTCTTTGCTATGGTGCGTTTTGGCAGGCTATTCTGAGTTGTTTTCAGCTGTTTTCAACAGTTTTTGGGACGTGTCAAATTTAATTTTGACTTTTTGCCTTA
>NW_024660067.1:0-385 GCF_008729295.1 Plectropomus leopardus | reverse complement strand
TTTTTCATGTGTTTTCAGCTGTTTTTGAGACATGTTATTTTTTGACTTTTTCGCCATACTATAGCCTTGCTTTTTTGGTCATTTTTTTAACATGCCATATTATGGTGTTTTGGGCCATTTTTGCAAGACTCTATGCTATGGCGTGTTTTGCACGCTATTTAATGTCCTTTTCAGTTGTTTTCAGCTGTTTTTGAGACATGGTATTTTTTGACTTTTTCGCCATACTATAGCCTTGCTTCCTCGGTCATTTTTTCAACATGCCATATTATGGTGTTTTTGGCGATTTTTGCAATATTTTATGCTATGGCGTGTCTTTGCACGCTATTTAATGTCCTTTTCAGTTGTTTTCAGCTGTTTTTGAGACATGTCATTTTTTGACTTTTTT
>NW_024660066.1:0-287 GCF_008729295.1 Plectropomus leopardus | reverse complement strand
ATCATCAGACATCATCATCGTTAATAATTACTTTTTTCTCGTTAATATTGAGTTTAATCTCGTAGAAATTACTTTTTTCTCGTTAATAATGAGTTTTTTCCTGTAACTAATGACTTTAATCTCGTAAATAATAAATTTTTTTTCCCTTAATGTGGCCCTAATCCTCTCTCGTACTTTTGCCATTTTGTAATTTGGTGTAAAATGCTAAAAATATTGACTTTTTGGACTGTTTTTTCAGCTACATATACTGTAAACTGCCTCAACATGCTGTACTATGACTTATTTTA
>NW_024660065.1:0-657 GCF_008729295.1 Plectropomus leopardus | reverse complement strand
CTTTTTTGGTCATTTTTTAATCATGCTATATTATAACTTTTTTGGCCGTTTTTTTCAGGTTTTAATGTTATAGTGTGTTTCAACAAGATATTTTAAGCTGTTTTGAGGTGTTTCCAGCTGTTTTTGAGACGTGTCAAATTTTGACTTTTTTGCCATACTATAGCCTTGCTCATTTGGTCATTTTTTAATCATGCTATCTTATAACTTTTTTGGCCGTTTTTTTCAGGTTTTAATGCTATAGTGTGTTTCAGCAAGATATTTTAAGTTGTTTCGAGGTGTTTCCAGCTGTTTTTGAGACGTGTCATATTTTGACTTTTTTGCCATACTATAGCCTTGCTTTTTTGGTCTTTTTTTTGACATGCTGTATTATAACGTTTTGGGACGTTTTTCCAGGTTTTAATGCTATGGTGTGTCTCAGCGACCTATTTTAAGCTGTTTTAAGGTGTTTCCAGCTGTTTTTGAGACGCGTCATATTTTGACTTTTTTGCCATACTATAGCCTTGCTTTTTTGGTCTTTTTTTAATCATGGTATATTATAACTTTTTTGGCCGTTTTTTTCAGGTTTTAATGCTATAGTGTGTTTCAACAAGATATTTTAAGCTGTTTTGAGGTGTTTCCAGCTGTTTTTGAGACATGTCAAATTTTGACTTTTTTGCC
>NW_024660064.1:0-1182 GCF_008729295.1 Plectropomus leopardus | reverse complement strand
TGTGTGTGTGTGTGTGTGTGTGTGTGTGCGTGTGCGCAGGTATGTGTGTGTTGCCATGACAACTGCAGAGCTGTGAATCGAGATGTCTTTGAGAGACTCTGGGTTCAGATTAAGAGGCTCTAACTTTGTGCGCTGATTCAGACTCGTGTCAGCCAATCAGAGACGAGTATTTTAGTGGAATAATGCGTCCCGTCTTGTCCCGGATTACATCATCATGTTGCATCACGTCCCGCCTGCCGTCTCTGATTTGCTGTGGTTGAGTTTGCTCCGGTTTCAGCCCTCTGAACTCGCGTCTCTCCGGGTTTCCTCGGCTGTCTGCGGCTTTGACGCGCCATCCATTCAGGCATGTTTTTCTCGCCGTGATAACTTGACCCCGTGACCTCTACCTGTTTCTGCCCCGCTGACGCTGCTCCTGTAACCCCCGCCGACTGACGATTAATTATAGATGCACGAGGCGAGAGGGAGAGGAGATGTCAGGGACGTCAGGTCGCATTATGAAGACCGGCCTACCTGGGAGGACAGAGGAGACGAGCCGGAGGACGAGGAGACAAATTATAACTTAGACGTTAACTTTCCTGTTTGTGTTTATGAGTTGAGGCTGAAAGTTTTAGAAAATGAGGACAAATTTTAGAAAGTGGAAACATTTTACGGCGGCTGAGCAACAGACAGAAGCAGACCAGTGAATATTTTAAAAAACAGTTCAAGACAGTTTTACAGCAGTTTTTGTGCTAAACAAGAGTTTGGGACATTTCCAGCCGTGTTTGGAGCATCAAAGTGGATATTTTTTATAAATAAATAAACATGTTTACAGCCTGCTACAAATGAATGCAAAATTATTTTCTTTAAACTGTTTGTTGTTTCTTTGTATTTTATACACTGAATTGTTTTTTGTTTTTTTTTAATCTTTGATTTTAAATCCTGTTTATTTTATGACTTATTTTGCTACTTTGTGAGACACTTTGTGATTTATTTTTGTAAGTGCAGTTATGACGCAGCAAAGGGCCACTAGCCGGACTCAAACCTTATTATTTATTTATTTATTTATTTATCTGTGTTTTAATTATCTGCAAAGATGCAAAGTCAATAAAAATAATTATTTCTTGAGTTCTTTTGTGTTTTTTTAAATTTCTTTGCTGGGAGCGTTCTGTTAACCCTTTAATGTATATTATATATACTTTATTG
>NW_024660063.1:0-500 GCF_008729295.1 Plectropomus leopardus | reverse complement strand
AGCAAGGCTATAGTAAGGCAAAAATGTCAAAATGTGACATGTCCCAAAAACAGCTGAAAACACTTCAAAACAGTACAAAAGAGCGTGCCAAAACATGCCATAGCATAAAATACTGCAAAAACGGCAAAAAACACCATAAATATGCATGTTGAAAAAATGACCGAAAAAGCAAGGCTATAGTATGGCAAAAATGTCAAAATGTGACAAATCTCAAAAACAGCTGAAAACACTTCAAAACGGTATAAAAGAGCGTGCCAAAACACGCCATAGCATAGAATATTGCAAAAACAGCCAAAAACACCATAAAACGCATGTTGAAAAAATGACCGAAAAAGCAAGGCTATAGTATGGCAAAAATGTCAAAATGTGACATGTCCCCAAAACATCTGAAAACACTTGAAAACGGTATGAAAGATCGTGCCAAAACAGGCCATAGCATAGAATATTGTAAAAACGGTCAAAAAACACCATAAATATGCATGTTGAAAAAATGACGGAAA
>NW_024660062.1:0-342 GCF_008729295.1 Plectropomus leopardus | reverse complement strand
ACATTTTTGCCATACTATAGCCTTGCTTTTTTGGTCATTTTTCCCACATTCCAAATTTGGATGTTTTTGGACCTTTTTTGCAACATTGTTCGTTGTGGCTTAGCTCAACACGCTATTTTATGTTGATTTCGTCAGTTTTTAGCTGTTTTTGGGAAATGTCATTTTTGCCATTTTTGCCATACTATAGCCTTGCTTTTTTGGTCATTTTTTCGCCTTTCCAAATTAGGGTGTTTTTGGACGTTTTTGCAACATTGTTCGCTATGGTGTAGCTCAACACGCTATTTTTTGTTGATTTAGGCAGTTTTCAGCTGTTTTTGGGAATGGTCATTTTTTGACATTTTT
>NW_024660061.1:0-202 GCF_008729295.1 Plectropomus leopardus | reverse complement strand
CCTTGCTTTTTGGGTCATTTTTTCAGAGCCATCTTTTGTGATGTTTTTGGCTTTTTTTGCAACATTCTTTGCTATGGCGTAACTTAGCACGCTATTTTATGCAGTTTTCAGCTGTTTTCAGCTGTTTTTGGGACATGGCATTTTTTCACATTTTCGCCTTACTATAGCCTTGCTTTTTGGGTCATTTTTTCAGAGCCATCTT
>NW_024660060.1:0-880 GCF_008729295.1 Plectropomus leopardus | reverse complement strand
TGTGGTGGTTATGGCTGTTTTTGCAACACCTGGTGCTATGGCATGTTTCTGCACGCTATTTAATGTGTTTTTCAGGTGTTTTCAGCTGTTTTTGGGACGGGTCATTTTTTGACTTTTTCGCCATACTATAGCCTTGCTTTTTGGGTCATTTGTTCAACATGCCATATTATGGTGTTTTTGGCTGTTTTTGCAACATTCTATGCTTTGGCATGTTCATGAACGCCATTTAATGTGTTTTTCAGGTGTTTTCAGTTGCTTTTGGGACAGGTCATTTTTTGACTTTTTCGCCATACTATAGACTTGCTTTTTGGGTTATTTTTTCAACATGCCATATTATGGTGTTTTTGGCTGTTTTTGCAACATTCTATGCGATGGCATGTTTCTGCATACTATTTAATGTGTTTTTCAGGTGTTTTCAGCTGTTTTTGGGACGGGTCACTTTCTGACTTTTTCGCCATACTATAGCCTTGCTTTTTGGGTCATTTTTTCAACATGCCAAATTATGCGTTTTTTTAGGGTTTTTTGCAACATTCTATACTATGGCATGTTTCTGCATGCTATTTAATGTGTTTTTCAGGTGTTTTCACCTGTTTTTGGGACGGGTCATGTTTTGACTTTTTCGCCATACTATAGCCTTGCTTTTTGGGTCATTTTTTCAACACGCCATATTATGGTGTTTTTGGCTGTTTTTGCAACATTCTATACTATGGCATGTTTATGCATGCTATTTAATGTGTTTTTCAGGTGTTTTCAGCTGTTTTTAGGACAGGTCATTTTTGACTTTTTCGCCATACTACAGCCTTGCTTTTTGGGTCATTTTTTTCAACATGCCAAATTGTGGTGGTTATGGCTGTTTTTGCAACACCTGGTGCTATGGCAT
>NW_024660059.1:0-451 GCF_008729295.1 Plectropomus leopardus | reverse complement strand
AAACACCATGATTTAGCATGTTGAAAAAATGACCGAAGAAGCAAGGCAAAATTGTCAAAATATGACATTTACAAAAAAATGCTAAAAACAAACTTAAAACGTACAAAATAGCATGCTGAGTAATGCCATAGCATAGGATATTGCAAAAATAGCCTAAAACACCATGATTTAGCATGTTGAAAAAATGACCGAAGAAGCAAGGCTATAGTATGGCAAAAATGTCAAAATATGACATTTCCAAAAAGATGCTAAAAACCACCTTAAAGCGTACAAAATAGCATGCTGAGTCACGCCATAGCATAGGATGTTGCAAAAATAGCCTAAAACACCATAATTTAGCATGTTGAAAAAATGACCGAAGAAGCAAGGCTATAGTATGGCAAAAATGTCAAAATGTGACATTTCCTAAAAAATGCTAAAAACCACCTTAAAGCGTACAAAATAGCATGCT
>NW_024660058.1:0-535 GCF_008729295.1 Plectropomus leopardus | reverse complement strand
TTTTAAGTTGTTTTAAATTGGTTTTAGCTGTTTTTGGGACGTGTCATATTTCACCATTTTTGCCATACTATAGCCTTGCTTTTTGCGTCATTTTTTCAAGCTGCTTCAATATGTTGTTTTTGGCAGTTTTTGCAACTTTCTATGCTATGGCATGTCTCTCCACGCTATTTTAAGTTGTTTTAAACTATTTTTACTTGTTTTTGGGACGTGTCATTTTTTTGCCATTTTTGCCATACTATTGCCTTGCTTTTTGGGTCATTTTTTCAAGATGCTATATTACGATGTTTTTGGACATTTTTGCAACTTTCTATGCTATGGTATGTCTCTCCAAGCTATTTTCAGTTGTTTTAAACTGGTTTTAGCTGTTTTTGGGACGTGTCATATTTTGCCATTTTTGCCATACTATAGCCGTGCTTTTTGGGTCATTTTTTTCAAGATGCTTCAATTTGTTGTTTTTGGCGGTTTTTGCAACTTTCTGTGCTATGGCGTGTCTCTCCACGCTATTTTAAGTTGTTTTAAACTGGTTTTTGCTGTT
>NW_024660057.1:0-335 GCF_008729295.1 Plectropomus leopardus | reverse complement strand
GTACATCTGTATGCATGTGCACCCAACAGAGGGGGGGGGGGGGGGGGTGTGATCGTGCATGTGGGCGTACATGTATTTTTATTCTCGCTGGTGTGTCCAATCTGCTCCATCGAACCCACCTGCGACCCTGCCAGAGGAGATAATTCACTGTCAATATTTATTAACCTCAGTCTGCGTCCATAGAACACACACACATACACACACACACACACACACACACACACACACACACACACACACACAATCGTAATGCCCTCATAGTGCGCACTGTCACACTCAACTGCACACATACTCACTCCAATCTCAACCCTCTCTGTCACACCACACTTCACCAC
>NW_024660056.1:0-204 GCF_008729295.1 Plectropomus leopardus | reverse complement strand
CATTTTATGTGGTTTAATGTGGTTTTCAGCAGTTTTTTGGAAACATCATTTTTTAGCATTTTTGACATGCTATAGTATGGCATTTTTGGTCATTTTATCAACATGCTGTTTTATGGTGTTTTGGCCATTTTTGCAACATCCTATGCTATGGCATGTCTCTGCATGCTATTTTGTGTGGTTTAATGTGGTTTTCAGCAGTTTTTT
>NW_024660055.1:0-545 GCF_008729295.1 Plectropomus leopardus | reverse complement strand
CATTTTTTGACATTTTTGCCATACTATAGCCTTGCATTTTCGGTGGAGTTTTGGACATGCTATTTAATTATGTTTTGGGCTGTTTTTGCAAAATCTTTTGCTATGGCATGTTTCGATGTGCTATTTTATGTGGTTTAAAATGGTTTCAAGCATCTTTTTGAAAATGGCATTTTTTGACATTTTTGCCATACTATAGCCTTGCATTTTTGGTGGATTTTTGGACATGCTATTTAATGATGTTTTAGGCTGTTTTGCAAAATCCTTTCCTATGCCATCGTTCGGCACACTATTTTATGTGGTTTAAAATGGTTTCAAGCATCTTTTTGAAAATGGCATTTTTTGACATTTTTTCCATACTATAGCCTTGCATTTTTGGTTGATTTTTGGATAAGCTATTGAATGGTGTTTTGAGCTGTTTTTGCAAAATCTTTTGCTATGGCGTGTTTCGGCAGGCTATCTAATGTGGATTAAAGTGGTTTTCAGCAGTTTTTTGAAAGTGGCATTTTTTGACATTTTTGCCATACTATAGCCTTGCATTTTTTTTT
>NW_024660054.1:0-657 GCF_008729295.1 Plectropomus leopardus | reverse complement strand
TTTGCCATACTATAGCCTTGCATATTCTGTCATTTTTTTCCCACATGCCAAATTATGGTGTTTTGGGCCGTTTTGGCAACTTTCTATGTTATGACATGTCTTGGAAGCCTTTTTTATGTGTTCTTATGTGGTTTTCAGCTGTTTTTGGGACATGTCAAATTTTGACATTTTTGCCATACTATAGCCTTGTATATTCTGTCATTTTTTTCCACATGCCAAATTATGGTGTTTTTTGCCATTTTCGCAACTTTCTATGCTATGACGTGTCCTGGAAGCCTATTTTATGTGTTCTAATGTGGTTTCCAGCTGTTTTTGGTACATGTCACATTTTGACATTTTTGCCATACTATAGCCTTGCATCTTTGCCCTTTTTTTTCCACATGGCAAATTATGGTGTTTTGGGCTGGTTTTTGCAACTTTCTATCCTATGACGTGTCTTGGAAGGCTATTTTATGTGTTCTAATGTGGTTTCCAGCTGTTTTTGGAACATGTCAAATTTTGACATTTTTGCCATACTATAGCCTTGCATTTTCGCTCAATTTTTCCACATTCCAAATGATGTCATTTTTGGCCCTTTTGGCATCTTTCTATGTTGTGGCTTTACATGGAAGGATATTTTAAGTGGTTTAATGTTGTTTCCAGCTATTTTTGGGACAT
>NW_024660053.1:0-1025 GCF_008729295.1 Plectropomus leopardus | reverse complement strand
TGTGTTGTAAGTCTTATCAAAGGTGAACAGTTTAGCATCTAAGAAAATATATCATTACATGAAAAATGTCTCGTTATAATGTGAAAAGGTCTTGTGAGAACAAAAAAAGGTTTCTCATGATGAGATACACAGCAAAATATTTTGTTCAGTCATGGAGGAATGAGTATGCTGCCCCATAACAGCTAATAAAAAGTACAGTACAGTGTCCGTACAGTTCTGAAAAACCTGGAAAAGTCATGGAATTTGCCAATAGCGATTTTCCAGGCCTGGAAAAGTTTTGAAAAACTAAATATACAGTGAAAGTTTTGGAAAAGTCATGGAATTCTGTTGCACAGGATGTGTTCAAGGACCACTGGTCTAAAGGTCTATGCCTCTCTACTAACCAAAAAAACCCAAAACATAAGTCCCTCCCCAGTCCTTAAAAAAATTATTTGACATGCCTCCCCCTTTTTGCACCAACCCCTCCCCCCTCATACATAACAGACCCTAAGTTATATTAAAGTATACATTTCTAATCCTGATCTTAGTTAACCATTTTTGAAAGGTATCGATGGTCATTTCATGCAATGTTTGGTCTTTAAAATTTGTCTCAAAGTCATGAGAAAGTCATGGAAATGGATTGGTAAAAATATGCATGGACCCTGTAATGAGATAAACTTTTGAAACATATACATTTAAGTAAACATATGTGCACTTTGCTGATAATATTTAAGCACTCTTTAAGTACACATAGTATTTTTCACATAGTATTTTTATAGTGAGGTATTTGTAGTTTTTCTAAACTGAAAGTTCTTCTTGCACCGCTGCTAAGTGTCACCATCAAGACAGACAAAGTGTGACATGTGGCCCGATGAAGGCCCCATACCTAAGTGTGCTTATGGTCCCAAAATCCCAAAATCCGGCCCTATGTATAACTCTGAAGTGTAAACAGGAAGTGTCATTGTCTGTGATATCTATTCATGGAAAATGACCTGTGGTCACATTCTGTCTGAAGCAGGTCTCAGCCTGTGTGTGTGTGTGTGTGT
>NW_024660052.1:0-485 GCF_008729295.1 Plectropomus leopardus | reverse complement strand
TTTTAGGACATGCCATTCTTGGACATTTTTGCCATACTATAGCCTTGGTTTTTGGGTCATTTTTTCGACCTACCAAATTATGGTGGTTCTGGCTGTTTTTGCAACTTTGAATGTTATGGCATGTTTCAGCATGCTATTTAATTTTGTTTGTAACTGTTTTCAGCTGTTTTTGGGATATGCCATTTTTGGACATTTTTGCCATACTATAGCCTTGCTCTTTGGGTCAATTTTTCGACATGCCAAATTATGGTGTTTCCAGCTGTTTTTGTAAGTTTCTATGCTATGGCATGTTTCAGCATGCTATTTAATGTTGTTTTAAGCTGTTTTCAGCTGTTTTTGGGATATGCCATTTTTGGACATTTTTGCCATACTATAGCCTTGCTTTTTGAGTCATTTTTTCGACATGCCAAATTATGGTGTTTCCAGCTGTTTTTGCAAGTTTCTGTGCCATGGCGTGTTTCAGCATGCTATTTAATGTTGTTTTA
>NW_024660051.1:0-431 GCF_008729295.1 Plectropomus leopardus | reverse complement strand
TGGTCATTTTTTTGACATTCTATATTATGGTGTTTCTGGCTGTTTTTGCAAGTTTAAATGTTATGGCGCTTTCAAGCAAGATATTTTATGCTGTTTTGAGGTGCTTTGAGCTGTTTTTGGGACATGTCATTTTTTGACGTTTTTCCATACTATAGCCTTGGTGTTTTGGTCAATTTTTGACATTCTAAATTATGGTGTTTTTGGCTGTTTTTGCAAGTTTAAATGCTATGGCGGGTCTCAGTACGCTATATTATGCTGTTTTGAGCTGCTTTTGGGACATTTAATTTTTTGACACTATTTGCCTTACTACAGTCAGGCATTTCCGGTCATTTTTAAAGCATGCTATATTACGTGTATTTGGCCCTTTTTGTATTGTTATACTATGGTGTATTTCCAGAGGGTATTCTAGGGAGCTTCCAGCTTTTTTTTAG
>NW_024660050.1:0-262 GCF_008729295.1 Plectropomus leopardus | reverse complement strand
TTTTTGCCATACTATAGCCTTGCATTTTGGGTCATTTTTTGGACATGCTGTTTTATGGTGTTTTGGGCCGTTTTTGCAAATTTCTTTTCTATGGTGTGTCGCAGCACACTATTTAAGGAGGTTTTCAACAGTTTTCAGCAGTTTTTGGGATGTGTCAAATTTTGACATTTTTGCCATACTATAGCCTTGCATTTTGGTTCATTTTTTGGACATTACATTTTATCATGTTTTTCGCTGTTTTTGCAAAATTCTTTGCTAAAGC
>NW_024660049.1:0-439 GCF_008729295.1 Plectropomus leopardus | reverse complement strand
AAAATCCATATTCCATCCATCCATCCATCCATTTTCTTCCGCTTATCCGGGGTCGGGTCGCGGGGGCAGCGGCCTAAGCAGGGAAACCCAGACTTCCCTCTCCCCGGCCACTTCATCCAGCTCTTCCCGGGGGACCCCGGGGCGTTCCCAGGCCAGCTGAGGGACGTAGTCTCTCCAGCGTGTCCTGGGTCTTCCCCGGGGCCTCCTACCGGAGGGACGTGCCCTGAACACCTCACCAGGGAGGCGTCCTGGAGGCATCCTAATTAGATGCCCGAGCCACCTCATCTGGCTCTTCTCAATGCGGAGGAGCAGCGGCTCTACTCCGAGCTCCTCCCGGATGACCGAGCTTCTCACCCTATCTCTAAGGGAGAGCCCAGCCACCCTACGGAGGAAACTCATTTCGGCCGCTTGTACCCGCGATCTAGTTCTTTCGGTCACT
>NW_024660048.1:0-449 GCF_008729295.1 Plectropomus leopardus | reverse complement strand
TACTATAGCCTTGCATTTTGGGTCACTTTTTCAACATTCTATATTATTGTGTTTTTCGCCGTTTTTGCAACTTTCTATGCAATTTCGTGCCTTGGTCCACTAGTTTAGATGGTTTTCAACTGTTTTCAGCTGTTTTTGGGACAGGTCAGATTTTGACATTTTTGCCTTACTATAGCCTTGCATTTTGGGTCAGTTTTTTGACATGCTATATTATGGTATTTTTGGCCGTTTTTGCATCTTTCTATGCAATGGCGTGTAATGCCATGCTATTTGAGGTGGTTTTCAACTGTTTTCGGCTGTTTTTGCAACGGGTCAAATTTTGACATTTTTTGCCTTACTATAGCCTTGCATTTTGGGTCAGTTTTTTGACATACTATATTATGGTGTTTTTGGCCGTTTTTCCAACTTTCTATGCAATGGCATTTCTTGGCACCCCATTTTAGCTGGTT
>NW_024660047.1:0-574 GCF_008729295.1 Plectropomus leopardus | reverse complement strand
TGCTAAATTATGAGGATTTTGGGCTTTTTTGGCCTTTATTTCCACTTTGTACACTAATATACATCTCTACAAGCTATTATATGTCGTTCTCAGCAGTTTTTAGGAGCGGTCAAAATTTGACATTTTTCAACATACTATACTATTGCCTTTTTGGTCATTTTTTTGAAATGCTAAATAATTAATATTTTGGGCTTTTTTGGCCTTTATTTCCACTTTGTTTACTAATATACATCTCTACAAGCTATTATATGTCGTTTTCAGCAGTTTTTAGGAGCAGTCAAAATTTGAGTTTTTTCGACATACTATAGTATTGCCTTTTCGGTCATTTTTTTGACATGCTAAATTATGAGGATTTTGGCCTTTTTTGGCCTTTATTTCCACTTTGCATACTATGATACATCTCTACAAGGTATTATTAATCATCAATTATGAAGTTTTTGGTCTTTTTTGGCCTTTATTTTCACTTTGTATACTATGATAAATCTCTACAAGGTATTATTTATCGTTTTCAGCCATTTTTAGGAGCGGTCAAAATTTGACTTTTTTCGACATTTTCGCAATAAAGGCCAAAAAA
>NW_024660046.1:0-391 GCF_008729295.1 Plectropomus leopardus | reverse complement strand
CTACAAGCTATTCTAGGTGGTTTTCAGCCATTTTTAGGAGCGGTCAAAATTTGACTTTTTCGCCATACTATACTATTGCCTCTTTTGGCCATTTTTTTGACATGCTAAATTTTGAGGTTCTTGGCCTTTTTTGGCCTTTATTTCCACTTTTTACGCTATGGCGCATCTCTACAAGCTATTCTAGGAGGTTTTCAGCCAGTTTTAGGAACGGTCAAAATTTGACTTTTTCGCCATACTATACTATTGCTTTTCTCGCCATTTATGAGGTTTTGGTGTTTTTTGGCCTTCATTCCCACTTTGTATGCTATGGCACGGCTCTTTTTGGGACATGTCATATTTTGACATTTTTTTTTTACCATACTACAGTATGGCAATGTCTGTTGTTATTTTC
>NW_024660045.1:0-637 GCF_008729295.1 Plectropomus leopardus | reverse complement strand
TTTCGACATGCTAAATTATGAGGTTTTTGGCCTTTTTTGGCCTTTATTCCCACTTTGTGCGCTATTACGCGTCTCTACGAGCTATTCTAAGTCGTTTTCAGCCATTTTTAGGAGCGGTCCAAATTTGACTTTTTTCGCCATACTATACTATTTCCTTGTTTGACCATTTTTTCGACATGCTAAATTATGAGGTTTTTGGCCTTTTTTTGGCCTTTATTCCCACTTTGTGCACTATGACGCATCTCTACGCGCTATTTTAGGTCGTTTTCAGCCATATTCAGGAGCGGTCCAAATTTGACTTTTTTCGCCATACTATACTATTGCCTTGTTTGACCATTTTTTTCGACATGTTAAATTATGAGGTTTTTGGCCTTTTTTTGGCCTTTATTCCCACTTTGTGCACTATGACGCGTCTGTACGCGCTATTTTAGGTCGTTTTCAGCCATTTTTAGGAGCGGTCCAAATTTGACTTTTTTCGCCATACTATACTATTGCCTTGTTTGACCAATTTTTTCGACATGCTAAATTATGAGGTTTTTGGCCTTTTTTGGCCTTTATTCCCACTTTGTGCGCTATGACACGTCTCTACGAGCTATTCTAGGTTGTTTTCAGTCATTTTTAGGAGCGGTCCAAATTT
>NW_024660044.1:0-456 GCF_008729295.1 Plectropomus leopardus | reverse complement strand
TACTATGACTTTTTCATGCTATATCGTCCAAAACAGCAAATAAAAGTCAAAGTATGTCATAATATGCTTCTGTTTAATAAGTCATAATATGTTTGAGGGGTCAAACATACGAAAATATTGCCTTTTTGGCCATTTTTTTGTTACACTAAATTATGAGGTTTTTAGCCTTATTTAGCCTTTATTCCCACGTTGTAAACAAAAACACGTCTCTACAAGCTATCCTATATCATTTTCAGCCATTTTTAGGAGAGGTCAAAATTTGACTTTTTTCTTTGGCCATTTTTTTGACATGCTAAATTATGAGGTTTTTAGCCTTTATTCCTACTTGGCATACTATAACGCCTCTCCACAAGTTATTCTATGTCATTTTCAGCCATTTTTAGGAGGGGTGAAAATTGGACTTTTTTCAACATACTATACTATTGCCTTGTTTGGCCATTTTTTTGACATGCTAAA
>NW_024660043.1:0-679 GCF_008729295.1 Plectropomus leopardus | reverse complement strand
TACTATACTATTGCCTTTTTGGCCATTTTTTTGACGTGCTAAATTATAATGTTTCTGGACTTTTTTGGCTTTTATTCCCACTTTGTATACTATAACGCGTCTCTACAAGCTGTTCTGTGTCGTTTTTAGCCATTTTTAGGAGCGGTCAAAATTTGCCATTTTTCGACATACTATACTATTGCCTTTTTCACCATTTTTTCGAAATTCTAAATAATGAGGATTTTGGCCTTTTTTGGCCTTTATTTCCACTTTGTATACTATGACGCGTCTCTACAAGCTGTTCTGTGTCGTTTTTAGCCATTTTTAGGAGCGGTCAAAATGTGCCATTTTTCGACACACTATACTATTGCCTTTTTGGCCATTTTTTTTGACATGCTAAATTATGATGTTTCTGGACTTTTTTGGCTTTTATTCCCCCTTTGTATACTATGATGCATCTCTACAAGCTATTCTATGTCGTTTTTAACCATTTTTAGGAGCGGTCAAAATTTGCCATTTTTCGACATACTATACTATTGCCTTTTTCACAATTTTTTCGAAATACTAAATAATGAGGATTTTGGCCTTTTTTGGCCTTTATTCGCACTTTGTATACTGTATCACGTCTCTACAAGCTGTTCTGTGTTGTTTTTAGCCATTTTTAGGAGCGGTCAAAATGTGCCATTTTTCGACATACTAT
>NW_024660042.1:0-2181 GCF_008729295.1 Plectropomus leopardus | reverse complement strand
TTAAAAGACAGAACAGGTGAAAACATCCCAGGTGAGGCACGATGTTGATGACGTCACTGATTTCAAGCTCCTCGTCCATATGATGTGAATTAATTTCAAAGCAAATAAAGTGAAGAAGTTCCACAGTGTCTCTGAAAACAACTATAAATCTGTGTTTAACTGAATGAAATCACTGTTTTAATGTGATAGTGTATTTACACATCACTTAAAATTGAGACATTTTTAACACACATTTTTTACATTTCTGCTAATTTAAATTTAAAGTCTAACAAATACAGGGTGTATGAAATGTAAAAGCTACAATTTTAGCTATAAAAGTGGCTAAAAGGAATATTTCATGCACATCTCTTATCAACTGGGTGACACCTGTGTCTGAAAGTTATTGTGCCGAAATAATACATTGTCAATAATATGAGTTTCAGAAGTACCCATCACCCAGTTGTCATGTCAACCATTTTATCTTTTGTTTGATTGATCTTTATTCTCTGTGCGTGTTTGGTTTCATTTTAATCATATCCTAATATACAAATACAAAAAAGGGGATAAAGAAAATACACTCCATTATAATTTCAGTATTGTAATAGTCTTATATAATCTGTTGTACTGTTTTAATGCCTACTGTGTTCACAGGTGCAGCTCCAGAACCATCTCTCAGGATACTTCATCAGATGGAGGATGGGATGCTGTTGCAGTGTGTTGTTCGTGGTGCTTCTCCAAAACCTAAAGTAGAGTGGCAGGACAGTGCAGGAAACAAACTTCCTGCTAACGAACCACAGATCACAAAAAGAGGAGACAGCTACGACATCAGCCTCCAAACCACTGTGACCAAGACCGACTTCTATCGCTGTGTTGTCACACAGGAGGAAATCAACCATCAGATTTCTGCTGAGACTTATGTTCCTGTCAATGGTGAGATTCTTAGTTTTAACATTATGTATGATTTAACTGTTTATGTTTTGTTTGTTTTTTAAAAAATGCAATGAAAGCATCTGCACAAATATTTCAAACTGAGAGAAAACTTCACAATCTCTAGCTGTGATTTTACACTGATACTGTTTTAACTGTTCAGGATCTGCTGTCATGTTCACATTGTTAGATTTACTGTTTTACTGAGGACAGAAATGATGAACACTGAGAAGTGCTGAGCAGTGTCACACTTATGGTATCAGAACATAAACTATTTCAGATTTAAACTGAAGGAATGATGTTGGACACTAACAGCTGATTAGGTTGGATATTTGCCTCATTACATCAGTCAGACACGACCTCGGTATTCTTTCAGTGCTCTTTACTGACATAAAACTGAAGGCCAGAAAGGCACAGCACACTGAGAATACATTTGTACAAACACAAAATTTTAAGTTTAAGGTCCATATTTCCAAAGAGTAACACAGTTTTATAAGTAATTCTCTGCGTCACACTGATTATTATTAAGTGAACAAATAAACTAGGTAGAGGCCATTTCCTGAAAAAAAAAAATTTAAATCAAAAGAAGGGCCACTGATGCACCATAAGCATGTGATGTATGCAGGTTAAAAAAGTCTATTATTTGTCCCAGGTTGTTGTTTCTTTGATTTTTTTTCATCAAAAAAACAAGAAAGGTAAAAAGAGGAAAAAAGAAATGGTTCCCGCT
The DNA here is from genome assembly GCF_008729295.1 of Plectropomus leopardus. Taxonomy (NCBI): domain Eukaryota; kingdom Metazoa; phylum Chordata; class Actinopteri; order Perciformes; family Serranidae; genus Plectropomus; species Plectropomus leopardus. The sequence continues at coordinate 548 of NW_024660042.1, read as the reverse complement.
GCATCTCTTGCTCTGGTCCTTCCTATCTACCTATGACCACAGCTGCCCCGTATTACCCGATTCACAAACAAAACAGGACACTAGTTATGCTAAAATTAAATATGAAAAAAAAATTAAACTCAAGAAATACCTAGCAAAAGAAAACACTAATGTAATCGAAATAAAGCAATACTAACAACAAATAGCTATAAACTAAAATACTCAATTTTACCTCAATATCAAAGGCTTGAACATTTACAAACACTGCTCTAATCAGATAAGATAAGATAATCCTTTATTTGTCCCACAGCGGAGAAATTTACAACCTATAAGCGACAAAGGACAGTGTTACACTTTAAGTTATACTGATGAGTATAATAAGTGAACCCCAAAGTAATATAATACTAAAAAAGCAGTGAAAAAACAGGCAATAAAATAAGTAATCAGTAAAAAAGTAAAATATAATAAAGGAAACAGGCTGAATGGCTGATTCATATTACTTAAAATTCAGATATTACAAATTGTAGCAGTTAAAATATATTTCTTGCCATTTTGCTTTAGGTTTTACG
>NW_024660041.1:0-707 GCF_008729295.1 Plectropomus leopardus | reverse complement strand
TGTAGTTTTTAGCCATTTTTAGGAGCGGTCAAAATTTGACTTTTTTTCGACATACTATACTATTGCCTTGTTGACCATTTGTTTGGACATGCTAAATTATGAGGTTTTTAGCATTTTTTGGCCTTTATTCCCACTTTGTATAATATTACACATCTCTAAAAGTTATTCTATGTAGTTTTTAGCCATTTTCAGGAGCGATCAAAATTTGACTTTTTTTCGACATACTATACTATTGCCTTTTTTGACCATTTTTTTGACATGCAAAATTATGAGGTTTTTAGCATTTTTTTTGGCCTTTATTCCCACTTTGTATACAGTATCCCGTCTCTACAAGTTATTCTATGTAGTTTTTAGCCATTTTTAGGAGCGGTCAAAATTTGACTTTTTTTCGACATACTATACTATTGCCTTGTTGGCCATTTTTTTGACATACTAAATTATGAGGTTTTTCGCATTTTTTTGGCCTTTATTCCCACTTTGTATACTATGACGCGTCTCTAAAAGTTATTCTATGTAGTTTTTTGCCATTTTTAGAAGCGGTCAAAATTTGACTTTTTTTCGACATACTATACTATTGCCTTGTTGGCCATTTTTTTGACATTCTAAATTATGAGGTTTTTAGCATTTTTTCGGCCTTTATTCCCACTTTGTATACTATAACCCGTCTCCACAACTTATTCTATGTAGTTTTAAGCCATTTTTAGGAG
>NW_024660040.1:0-360 GCF_008729295.1 Plectropomus leopardus | reverse complement strand
TTTTTTGGACATGCTAAAATATGATGTTTTTGGACTTTTTTGGCCATTATTTTCACTTTGTGTGTCATAATATGTCTTTAGAAGCGCAAATAAGTTGGTTTCATCCATTGTTATGACAGGTCAAAATTTGCCATTTTTCGACATACTATACTATGGCGTTTTTGGCCATTTTTTGAACATGCTAAAATATGAAGTTTTTTGGACTTTTTGGACCTTTATTTCCACTTTGTATAGTATGATGCGTCTCTACAAGCTATTTCATGTCATTTTCATCCATTTTTATGACATGTCAAAATTTGACATTTTTCGACACACTATACTATGGCGTTTTTGGCCCTTTTTTGGACATGCTAAAATATG
>NW_024660039.1:0-215 GCF_008729295.1 Plectropomus leopardus | reverse complement strand
TTTTAGCATGTGTCATTTTTGGACATTTTGCCATACTATAGCCTTGCTTTTTGAGCAATTTTTTCGACATGCCAAAACATGGTGTTTTGGGCCGTTCTTGTAACTTTCTGTGCTAAGGCGTGTTTCAGCACGCTATTTAATGCTGTTTAAAAGTGTTTCGAGCTATTGTTGGCACGTGTCATTTTTGGACATTTTGCCATACTATAGCCTTGCTT
>NW_024660038.1:0-524 GCF_008729295.1 Plectropomus leopardus | reverse complement strand
ATAATGAGAAACAAACTACATTGTGCACTGTTATAGCCACTTTTTTTTAAACAGCTGATCCACTTTACATTTGGATGGGAACAGTTTGACGTTGTTTGCAGGATACAACGTGTGACTTACCTGTGGAACATGTTTTGCAGCCCATCTCACAGTCAATACACTCTCCTGTATCAGGATCCTGCACCTGCCCTGAAAAACACACACACACACACACACACACACACACACACACACACACACACACACACACACACACACACACACACATACACACACACACACAGAGCAAAAACAAAATGAGACTCAATGTCTTTCCCTTGAGCTTCAACCAACTCTGAAACTGTGCTTTACGTTTACCTATGTCACAGGACGCTGTTTGGCAGATGCCATTCTGGAGTTTGTAGTGTTCCCGACATTTGGCACATATGTTGCCATCTGTGCAAAGTTCACAATTGGCTATGCAGGGCAGACAGGCATAGTGACCCCTGTCAGGATAGAGTCCCCGGGGGCAGTGTGTCCGACAG
>NW_024660037.1:0-204 GCF_008729295.1 Plectropomus leopardus | reverse complement strand
AACAGATCTACTATTTTTTTTATATCTCTTTAGAGATGAACCCTTTGCGACTGTTCGGCACATTTTATGTGCTTTTCATTTTTTGATAATTGTGTCTGTGATCATGCATGTGTCCTAAATGTAGTCCAGATTGTGTATTTGAGTGTAATCAGTGAATTTGCAGCTCAGCTCCTACAATAAGTCTAAAATACACTGTGGAAACTA
>NW_024660036.1:0-417 GCF_008729295.1 Plectropomus leopardus | reverse complement strand
GGCGTGTGTGTGTGTGTGTGTGTGTGTGTGTGTGTGTGTGTGTGTGTTTGCATGTGTGTACATGGAGGGGAGCTAAGCCATGAATCTGCACATTTTTATTTTAATTTTAATGGGCACTGTCATTGGGGGTATTTTAAGAAATAAAGTAAGAATCGATTATTTTTCCTAGTCGACATCACTTTTTTGTTAGTTATTTAACAGTAATGCTGCAATAGCTAACTCCTGTATGTCATAAAGACTGTGTGTGTGTGTGTAAGGGGTAGGGCGGGGGGGCTGGTTAGCCCTGGTGTGCTAACCAGCCTAGCTGCTGCTGCCAGGGATGCTAGTATGTGGGATTAATAATGGACGCTTTTTGAAATTATTATTATTCCCAAAATGCTCTTTTGTGATTTGCTTTGAAGGGCGTGCATGTGTGTG
>NW_024660035.1:0-309 GCF_008729295.1 Plectropomus leopardus | reverse complement strand
TAATTAATTAAAAAGTGCAAAGAAAGCTTCAACATGGGAGGAACTTTACTGTGTAAAAACTCAGGGAGATATTTTTATTTATTAATTTTTTCATTTTAATTTTAATGTCATTTAGGGAAGCATTTAACTGATATATTGGATTAATCAATAAAAATGAAACTGATAATAAAAACTATTGTTGGTGTCAGAAGATGACGGCCAAGAATTAAGTGCGTGAGGGTCCTCACAAGTGTAACAATATATAAGTACGACAAGTGTATCAGTGTGTGTGTGTGTGTGTGTGTGTGTGTGTGTGTGTTGTTGCTCTAT
>NW_024660034.1:0-311 GCF_008729295.1 Plectropomus leopardus | reverse complement strand
GATCCAGCTCCGGAGCTCCGCCTCCTCCATCTGCACACACAAACAAAAACAAAAACACACACACACACACACACACACACACACACACACACACACAGAAACAGAAACACCTCCATGAGCCAATATGACCGCCGCTAAACCCAGAGACACTCACACACACTGCGGGTCAAATAAAAACCTACGTCTTTCTGAGCGAAGAGATCCTCCATCTTTTCCTCTCGCGTCTTGCTGAAGGTGTCGGTCTTGAGGGAGGTGAGGCGGTCGTCTATGGCGAGGTACACCTGCGTGACTCTGTGGAGGGAAAGAGCGGA
>NW_024660033.1:0-683 GCF_008729295.1 Plectropomus leopardus | reverse complement strand
CATATACGTGAGTCTGTGAAATTGGGTTTGAGTATGGATTGTTTTTATATGAGTATGAGTGTAAAATCTGAAAGTGCAAAGTCTTATGAATACAACTCACGTTTCTATTACTACGAAGTCTTCAGTGTGAGCATGAATCCAAGTTCACGGGTATGAATCGAAAACGCTGAAATGACATCACTGAGATCACAGTCAGGTCGCAGGGAGAGTAATCCATCCACGATTCCTCCAACTGCGCATGCCCCAGAGGCAAACATGGAGGGCAACAGTGTACCAAGTAGTCTGGAGAAACATCACAGGTAATGTCAATCATAACGTGCATTGCATAGCCATTATTTATTTCATAAAATCAAACCATTATCAGTGTTTCCTCTAGGATTTTTTTCAGCAGCGGGGGCAGGCTCTCTGGGGAGCCGTGGCGGCGTAAACAAATGACGCTTTTTAAAGGCTGAAAGTAAAAATAATAACAAAAATTCAACAATAAAATGATAAAAACAATAAATAATAATTTCTTGATGGGGCTGTAATCAGTGGCAAAGTTTGCACCCAGGCTCAGAAAAATGGATTTTTCTTGGTTTTTTGTAGAGCAGCTCTAAGGCTCTGTTGTACGGAAATTCCCCAAGAGGTGGCCCGTTGATGCTCAGCAGCATACATGCTGCAAGGTGATCCCCCTGCAGCCTGTT
>NW_024660032.1:0-219 GCF_008729295.1 Plectropomus leopardus | reverse complement strand
ACTTTCACTCAGTGGATTCTGAGAAATGAAACACACACACACACACACACACACACACACACACACACACACAGAGTGTATATATGTATTTACATCTATAAATACACACTCACACACACACACACACACACACACACAGCTGCTGCAGTACACCACATCGACACGTGAAGACAACATAGAGACTTGAACATATGACAAGACATCAACACGTGAACACAT
>NW_024660031.1:0-1046 GCF_008729295.1 Plectropomus leopardus | reverse complement strand
CAGACACTTTGGGGACAGGGACTCTGCAACACGTGTACAATTACGAGGTGTGCAGGACGACTGACTCCAGAAAAAGTGACTGTAAGTTCGGCAGAGCCGGTAGTCAGAACGTGCTGATAATGGACCCCAGCTCTACAGGGACGATGCAGCGGATACAGAGTGAAAAGAGCATCCTGGATGAACCAGACTCGCCTCTAGAGGTGAGTTTTCCAGAAAATAAAGTAACTCATGGCATATCCATGTTGTCTATCCAGCCACTAGACTATTTAGTGCCAACCAGCAGTGCCTCACAGCAAAAGTCCACGGCACATTTTTTATGTGAACTTTTCATCTATTTTTTTTACTATTGACTATTGCCTTAAACGTTTGTTAATTTAGTCAATTTAGAGGACTCACATCTTTTTATCATTCCGTGAGTTTCGCCTTCTGTTTTCCACCTGCTGAACATAGTGGCATTATATGAGCAAATGATTTCCTCATAACTCATGTTTATTGTTTTGCGGATTTGTGTTTCACAAGTTGTATTACAGAGACACACAAAAGGATGTACGGATGATTGGCTGTCGAGCATTACAGCAATAAGTTATATCCATTACAGACAGCACTTAAAAACTTTTGAGAAATTTTCAGCTTCTCTTTGTATTGTTTTCTTTTTAATTCAGCACCATGGACAGCGCCTCGGCCTCATTTGTGTAAGCTAGACAATTTTATCATTTTAGGAGAGGTTACTCTTTCAAAGTCAGAAAGTCCTCCTATTTGAAACGTCACACATTGTTTCCCTACAGTACAATTTTAATTTTAACTCATGTTCTCAGTATATATATAATATTTTATGTCTTTGATTGTCAATATTGTTACAACATTTAATATCAGTATCAGATTTCATAGTATGTATGACCTCTTTTTACTTTTTATATTTACTTTGGTGCTCGTTTCCTCCCTGGAGGAAATTGTTTTTGCTAACGAGTAATACTCAAAAGAGCTACAGTGCTTAGTTTTTCGTATGTTTTAGAAAGACAGATTTTCATTTATAGACTAAATCGGCT
>NW_024660030.1:0-675 GCF_008729295.1 Plectropomus leopardus | reverse complement strand
TTGGGTGATGTGAGGGTCTAAGGGCAGAGGGATGTCGTACACTGTAAAGCCCTCTGAGGCAAACCATGTTTTGTGATAATGGGCTCTATAAATAAAACTGACTTGACTTAAATGTATAAATAAATACAGGAATATAAAACCAGGATTTAATAAGTAAAGAAATGAATGAATATCAAAATAAATAAAATTAAACTAAATAAATAAATACATCTAAAAAAAAAAAAACATTCTACATTTCTGTACAATTCAATTTATTTATTTCAGTGTGTGTACATTCAGGAGGTTGTAACCTTTAAAATTGTTTGGTTATTCATGCATTCATTTATTTCCATATTTATTTCAGATGTGTTTATGTGATATATTTATTTACTTATTGATACTGATGTCATTTGTCATTGTCCTTTGATTCAAATGTAATCATGTTAGCATTTCTATTTGGCCTGTAGACTAGCTTTGTCAACAAAAGATGCTTTTTTTAATACTCTTGGTGGAAATGCAGTACTTCCTCTTATACACCCAAAGGCCTAAAAGACACATGCATGCACACATGACACACACATTTCTAAGACAAGTCCTTTCTGATGGAGTGACTGCTGGCCCAGCCGACATATTGTATAAAAAAAATCCTCTGCATTTTCATAGCTTTGATATATAAAGTATATTCAAAAAAGACAC
>NW_024660029.1:0-231 GCF_008729295.1 Plectropomus leopardus | reverse complement strand
ATCTGGGATTTTTTTTAAGCATTGTCCAACACTGTAAAGACATTTTTTTTTTTTTTTTTTTTACATTTTTCTCATCAACTTCTGAAATTGAATGAATAGTGTGAATGTGTGTAAAAACGGAGAAGCAGTTTGAAAAAATAATTTAGTCAAATTGGAATTTTGGTGACCTTCTTCCAATGAATAAAGATAGAATAGAATAGAATAGAATAGAATAGAATAGAATAGAATAGA
>NW_024660028.1:0-315 GCF_008729295.1 Plectropomus leopardus | reverse complement strand
ATTGTGTGTATCAAGTATTTTTTCTCAGCAAACACATAGCAAAAACAGAAACAATGCAAAAAAAAACTAAAAACCCCAAAACAAAAAGCTGCATATTCGGTCAACACAAAACAACATAACATTGGGGGAAAATCAAGTTGATTCATTTATAACCTGTATGATGCAAGAAGCAGCTGACCCTCAGGGTTTTTCCCAATATCTAATATGGCCCCCATTTAAAAAAGTTTGGGCACCCCTGTCAGAGACTGAAACAGGAGGAACCAGCTCATATCAGCTTAATTCTGTCCAGAAACAGGTACCTGCTGATATTTAAGC
>NW_024660027.1:0-598 GCF_008729295.1 Plectropomus leopardus | reverse complement strand
AGTTTGACCAATGTCCCATTCACTATCATGGAAGGGGAGAGGTTTATAACCTTAGGTGCAGCCACCAACTGGGGACTATCGAGATGTTATGGATTCACTTTTAGGGAGCTGTCATGTTGTCCACCTCTATATGCAGTGATTTATACAAACATTCATGTTCCCTCGGGGTGATTTGTTCCTGTTTTGATGGCCTAGTGACTTTTCATGAAGTGCCAACAACAGTTCAAAATCTCAGCTGGCCCAGTCTGTTCTGATTCCTGACTGAATATTTTCCTCAGCTGTACTTTGTGTTTAGTTTTAATTTGGAAAACATTTGAAGATAGACCAAAATAAAAACAATACACACCAGTGGCTTGTGTTTTTAATTTTGGCTGAGACGAGGGACATACAACATTAAAGGGTTGTAATTCATATCTAATTTATTTAAAAAGGTTACAACTCAGTCACCCCCTCCTCTGATAAGTTAAGTTCAGTCCCAAAACACAAAAACAATGTCCTGCCTCAGTGGGTCTCCTACATAGTTGTTAAATCTTTCATGATATACAAGGAAATTAATATAAAGATTTAAATAATTGCTGCTTGTGAGTTAAAAAATATT
>NW_024660026.1:0-441 GCF_008729295.1 Plectropomus leopardus | reverse complement strand
TGAACAGAATACTCTGATTAATAAATCTATGTAAATATTGCGCTGTTTGTGGATGTATCTCTTTTAGTCAAAAGTGCGCTGTAATTTATCCGTCACATATATGTTCAGTAAACAGTTTTTCCCTCTGCCTCATGTCTACTCCTCCCGTCTATGTGTGTATGTGTGTGTGTGTGTGTGTGTGTGTGTGTGTGTGTGTGTGTGGAGCTGGGCGGAGTCATGGAGTTTGGCAGGTTGATTATCCACACACCTGCAGTTCATCACTCACCTGCTGCTGATCAGGTAATCACCTCCACTGCTGCAGGATAAAAGGAGCGGCTCATTCCTCCACTCTCTCCCCTCTCTCTCAGATCATCCATTACACACCAGTGATCCCTAGAATCCTGTCACCAGCTCAAATATGCTCTGTCCCTGGCTCTTTCTCTACTCTGTCTTTCTGGAAAC
>NW_024660025.1:0-502 GCF_008729295.1 Plectropomus leopardus | reverse complement strand
AATAGAGCTCCCCTCAACCAAAAATCTATTTGTGGTGGCTGATAATTTAGTTGTGGCAACCCACTACAAATAAATGAATCTTCTGGAGATTCTGCATGACCAGGGAATGGCAATCCAGTCTGATTATCACGCTACATTCATGCACACATTACGCTTCTAACAGTCTGCATGTTAGAAGGCCGCGAGGGGAAAAAGAGGTGGGGTGGAAAAGTAGCGCGAGCAGCAGCCGCTTTGGTTTGTAAAAGTTTTTAATAGGTGTGCGACCTGAGGAAAGTGACTGGCTGAGAGTAAACAGATGTCGACTCTCTGCCGGAGTGTGATGTCATGACTCAACAAGGCACGACCACATGCTGTCACACACACGTACGAATCCTCCATCCAAACTGGCTCCCCTCACACACACACACACACACACACACACACACACACACACACACACACACACACACACACATACACACACACACACACACATACACACACAGTCATCCCTCCTCCGTGC
>NW_024660024.1:0-518 GCF_008729295.1 Plectropomus leopardus | reverse complement strand
CACCTGATGAAAGGAGGGAGAGAAGGAAGGATGACGCTTTATAAGAGCACCTGGTGAGCAAGGAAACAAACGCTTGTCAACACGAGTGTTTCATCGTTTTCAGATGAATTCATTTCTTCACAGGTCAAGTGGTTTTTTGTGTGTGTGTGTGTGTGTGTGTGTGTGTGTGTGTGTGTGTGTGTGTGTGTGTGTGTGTGTACTTTAAAACTATGTCGCTGTGTGAGAATGTAAATGTGTGTGTCCTTGTGTTGCAGCACTTAGGTTAGTGTGTGCAGTGGAGTGTGTGTGCTTGTGCTCGGTTGAGTGATTTGTGCGTCTATCTGAAAGGATGCATTCACTGTGTGTGTGTGTGTGTGTGTGTGTGTGTGTGTGTGTGTGTGTGTGTGTGTGCGCGCGCTTGCGAGAGAAAAATGCAAATACAGAATATATGAATTATTGAAACTCTCTCAGATGCTTCAGCAGGGGGTTAAAACCCCGGCCTACACACCCCCCCTTTACGTCATTCATGATCGTGCACA
>NW_024660023.1:0-318 GCF_008729295.1 Plectropomus leopardus | reverse complement strand
CGTGTGTGTGTGTGTGTGTGTGTGTGTGTGTGTGTGTGTGTGTGTGTGTGCGCATGGCAGTTTGTGATAACGCTACCTCCCACACCCTGAACTGGGGTTGTCTTCTCATCTGAACATGCAGAAGGGAATACCTGAGCACAAAACAAGCTCAGCACTGCTCCTTGGCCTATCAGGTAGTACAAAGTCTAAAACTCCATACTAACGTCAAGCTCTCATCGTAATCAACACGGGAAAAGGAACAGCACGGAGCCGACAGCTGATACCTGAACCGTCCCTGATAAGCTTATCTATAATGTCAGACCTGTGTATGACTGGAAA
>NW_024660022.1:0-616 GCF_008729295.1 Plectropomus leopardus | reverse complement strand
CAGGCTTGGCCCTGTTGCCAGGATACCAGGGTCACCCCCTGTGGGGGGCACTGTTCGTTGGCCAGACTGTGGTTGGGAGAAAGAGAAAGGGGAGGCAGAGCACGAGTGCTGATCAAAGTTTAGCCAGTGCCCCGCTGCTCTCCAAATAAATCCCCCCACCGCTGGGCTCTCAGTGCCAGCCTTGTTTCAATAAGTCTCCCTTATTGTACACACAGCCAGGGGTCTTTGAGCTGAGCCATTCACTGTGAGCTTCCCACAGGATTACATATCTAAATATATGATGTGAGAAGAGCCACTGCCCCGTGTGTGTGTGTGTGTATGTGTGTGTGTGTGTGTGTGTGTGTGTGTGTGTGTGTGTGTGAGGCGTTTAGTGATTCTGTTAAATTAACCAGAGCTGAAGAGGATCAGTATGTTGAAGGGCCCACCTCACACTGGTTGCTCTTGTATTAGTGGGAATTTACCAGTGATCCTACTGTGCACCTACCGTGCATAACTTCAGCCACTGTGTTATCAGAAAACTACAAATGTTTCACTGTAAGACAAAAGTTAACCACCATCTCTTTAGTTATATTAAGGGGTCATTTGAAAGGAATTCCCATTGACAACCTAAATATAT
>NW_024660021.1:0-519 GCF_008729295.1 Plectropomus leopardus | reverse complement strand
CCTGATTTAGAGTTTGACGTGTGTGTGTGTGTGTGTGTGTGTGTGTGTGTGTGTGTGTGCGCGCGCAGGAGATGGCGAGTGCAGAGCTGAAGCAGATGAGAGAGGCTCTGACTAAAGAGTCCATCAGAGAGCATCAGCTGTCGAAGGTCGGAGGAACCGAGACGGACATGTTCATCTGCAACAAGTGTCACGGAAAGAGCTGCTCGTACACACAGGTACACACACACACACACACACACACACACACACACACACACACACACACACACACACAGAAGCGTGTGTGTGTGTGTGTGTGTGTGTGTGTGTGTGTGTGTGTGTGCGCGCGCGTGCAGGAGATGGCGAGTGCAGAGCTGAAGCAGATGAGAGAGGCTCTGACTAAAGAGTCCATCAGAGAGCATCAGCTGTCGAAGGTCGGAGGAACCGAGACGGACATGTTCATCTGCAACAAGTGTCACGGAAAGAGCTGCTCGTACACACAGGTACACACACACACACACACACACACACACACACACA
>NW_024660020.1:0-1135 GCF_008729295.1 Plectropomus leopardus | reverse complement strand
CAGAAACACAGCCGTGTAATTCTTCATCATCTGTGTAAAGTCAGATTCCTCTTTTGTGCACCTACATGGTCTCTCTCCTATGTGTATTTTCGTTCGAGGACTCGCCAACACACTGATGGTATTTCAGCTCTGTGAACCAAGCGAAGCCTTTGTCACAGACACTGCAGCTGTATTTTTTCTCCACAGTGTGGACGACCATGTGAGACTGCATACTCGCCTTATGTGCATATTTTTTACCACAAACTGGGCAGGGGAAAGGTTTCTCTCCTGTGTGAGTTCTCATGTGTATATCCAGATGGGACCTGTAAAGACATTTCAGACCACAAATAGAACAAAAAAATGCTTTCTCTCCTGTGTGATATTTCATGTGGTTCTTCAAATAGCAATCATGGAGAAATCTTTTCCCACACTCGGGACAGCTGTAAGCTTTCCTAAGAGTATTATATCCTGGGTCATTTTTAGGAACTTCACCGTCGTTAAGAGAGTTTAAACCAGGCTTAGGTTTCATGTCGTCTTTCCAAAAATCACTGTCAACACTGTTGTCACTCTCAGGTTCACGACACTCTGCAGCCCTAACGTCAGGGATTTCATTATTATATGGACGACCTCTGGTTTCCTTCCAGAAATCGCTATCAACACTATCATCAGTGTCTGGTTGTAAATGTGTATCTGGATGTGAGTTCCTGTCTGGTTCTGGTCCTCCACAGTCCTCTCCATCAGCTTCTGTTTCCATCTGTTCAGTTTGTCTTTGAAGCTTTGAAGACTGATGACTGGCACACTGATGGATTTTGAGCTGATGATTAGAAATGAATCTTTGGCCACAAACGTTGCAGCTGCATCGCTTGTCTCCTGTGTGAATTCTCATGTGTCCCTTCAGGGATCTATCAGCACCAAATCTTTCCCCACACTCAGAGCACTTTAATGGTTTCTCTCCTGTGTGAGTTCTCATGTGCTTATTCACCTGTGACTTGCGCCAAAATCTTTTCCCACACTTGGAGCAGCTAAGACGTTTCTTCCTGACTGGGACTCGATCATTTTTCAGAAAGTTTAAACCTGACTGAGGTTCTCTGGTCTCCCTCCAATCATCACTGTCCTCAGTCTCAGGTTCAGAAGAGTCTCCAGTCTTGTCCTCAGT
>NW_024660019.1:0-266 GCF_008729295.1 Plectropomus leopardus | reverse complement strand
TGTGTGTGTGTGTGTGTGTGTGTGTGTGTGTGTGTGTGTGATGGAAGTTACGAGGTGCCGTCTGGAGGCTGCGCCGCCTTTTGATAGGAGCGAGTCAGGTATCATGTGATAGCAGCAGCCCCCCCCTCTCTTCCCTCTTTCTTCTTCTGCACAAAATGTGGGGTGTCTGACCCAAATCTGCAAAGTGCAAAACCAAAGAGAAGAGAGGAAGAGGGGGGTGTGTGTGTGTGTTTGGAAAATGTGCCGGTCGGTGTTTGTCAGATAAA
>NW_024660018.1:0-466 GCF_008729295.1 Plectropomus leopardus | reverse complement strand
AGCACAGAATTTTATGCTTTTGCTCGTGTGAACCCCATTTAACCTCAGATACCACACAGACACATACACACACACACACACACACACACACACACACACACACACACACACACACAGATTCACACGGGCTCACAAATAGAATCCAACAGTAAAAACAACCATGACTTTCCATTCCTCTCCTGCTGCAAACACAAGCATCTACTTAATGGATGAAACTGATGCTAAATCCATCTTTAATTACAATAACACAAAGTCTCTCTTTGCCTCTCTCTCACACACACACTCCAACTGCATTTTCCCAAAGCGTGTGTGTATCACTATCCTGCTGCATATCTTCAGTCTTACATAAATCTAAATTATTGTCAGTAACAAAGACATTAGACAGATAGATAGAGATTGTGTGATAGTGTGACAGATGTGAGATTGTTGAATTGAAAAATGCATTGAATGAATTGTAAATCCGTAA
>NW_024660017.1:0-312 GCF_008729295.1 Plectropomus leopardus | reverse complement strand
GTGTGTGTGTGTGTGTGTGTGTGTGTGTGTGTGTGTGTGTACCTCCTTGTCCAGTGAGGCCTCCAGGTGAAGAGATCTGTCCGACATCAGGAAGCTGCGGGTCGTCTCCACCATGGGCTGAGGGCCCGGCTTCTCCGGAGCGTACTGAACCTTCCGGATCACCAGACGCACCGAGTTCCTGCAACAACAACAACAACAACAACAACAACAACAACAAAATCAGGATCAACGTCAACAAATCAAGATCATCAACATCAACATCTACAACATCATCAACAACAACATCAACAATATCAACAACATCAACAACAA
>NW_024660016.1:0-288 GCF_008729295.1 Plectropomus leopardus | reverse complement strand
GTGTGTGTGTGTGTGTGTGTGTGTGTGTGTGTGTGTGTGTGTGTGTGGTTCAGGGTCTGGGCCTGCTGATCAACCTGGTAGAGTACAGTGCCAGGAACAAGTACTGTCTGATGGAGATGGAGATGGAGGGAGGTCAGGGTCCCTGCGACTCCACCGTCCTGCTCAACCCTCAGCACCAGGACATCACCAGCAGCGGCCCGCTCAGCGCCATCGCCGCTTTAGTACAGGTACGCTCCAGCTCTGTGTGTGTGTGTGTGTGTGTGTGTGTGTGTGTGTGTGTGTGTGTGT
>NW_024660015.1:0-223 GCF_008729295.1 Plectropomus leopardus | reverse complement strand
GTGTGTGTGTGTGTGTGTGTGTGTGTGTGTGTCTTCTCTGTGTGTGTGTGTGTGTGTGTGTGTGTGTGTGTGTGTGTGTACCTGGGCTCTGGTTGAAGTAGGGGCCCCCGTTGACCTGGTTCTGCGTTTCTATTGGCTGGCCGGTCACAGAGGGGGGGCGGCGGTATGGCAGCGACCCCCCCGACCTGAGGAGCCTGCTGTCGGGGCTGAGGACGGTTCATAC
>NW_024660014.1:0-236 GCF_008729295.1 Plectropomus leopardus | reverse complement strand
TGTGTGTGTGTGTGTGTGTGTGTGTGTGTGTGTGTGTGTGTGTGTGTCACTGTAAGATTAGAGGAAACTTAAATTTAAATTAATTTTGGTTTTGTCTCCAAGGTTTGACTCTGGTGTCGGCGCCCCATCTCGCCAGATCCTTCCACCACCTCTTCCCCCTCCAGGCCTTCATAGAGAGTCCTGTGGAGGAGCTCCAAAAAGACAGGTGGCTCTGACACACGCACACACACGCACAC
>NW_024660013.1:0-239 GCF_008729295.1 Plectropomus leopardus | reverse complement strand
GGTGTGTGTGTGTGTGTGTGTGTGTGTGTGTGTGTGTGTGTGTGTGTGTTAAAAAACAGCAACATATTAATATATTTTTAAGTTTTATGTTTATCAAAATACATTATACTCACAGGGTGTTGGCTTTGTCTCTGAACATCTGGGGAGAAAGAAAGGTGAAAGATTAGTCTTCAAATATACATCATCATTCTAAACATATTCAGCACTGTAACACAAACATGTGAGGCCGCTTTCCTGCA
>NW_024660012.1:0-508 GCF_008729295.1 Plectropomus leopardus | reverse complement strand
TGCAGTCAAAGCCTGTCTCCAAAAAAAGCCCTGATTTACTCGTTGATGTGGATAAATATAATAACCAGATATGGTACATTCACGTCACGTAAGGAGTGTCTAACTGTGTGTGTGTGTGTGTGTGTGTGTGTGTGTGTGTGTGTGTGGGTTGTGTTTACAGATGTGGACCCTGATGAGTCCTACCTGATCAGTGTGTTCCCCGTCTACAACCAGCAGTGTGGATCTCCTCGGTCACTGGCTGCCAGTCTGCAGCTGGGAGGTAAACACGGGGGTGACATTTATTTATTTATTTATTTATCTACAAACCACCGATACGTTTCATTATCACATCTTTAAATCACTTCTTAAAATGAATTTTGTAGACTTGCTTTTTGGTGATGTCCTATTTATATTTATTTTTATTTATTTTACCTTTTTAAATGTATGTTTTGATTATTTTTATTTGTGGTTTTATTGCTTTTATTGCTTCTGTTGTGGTTTTTGGTGTATTTTTTTATTGGCATTTTAT
>NW_024660011.1:0-261 GCF_008729295.1 Plectropomus leopardus | reverse complement strand
CACACACACACACACACACACACACACACACACACACACACACAGAGCCTGCGGTCGGTCTCAGTGGTGCAGCAGAACTGTGTTTATGGCTGTTAATGAAAACTGAGGCCAGAGTCCCAAAATCCCAACGCTAATCACCATCCAACTCTCTGGACAGGAGAGAGAGAGAGAGAGAGAGAGAGACACAGAGAGAGAGAGACACAGAGAGAGAGAGAGAGAGAGAGAGAGAGAGAGAGAGAGAGAGAGAGAGAGAGTGAGAGA
>NW_024660010.1:0-259 GCF_008729295.1 Plectropomus leopardus | reverse complement strand
TTTAATGAGGTTTAAAGCAGTTTTCGGCTGTTTTTAAGGGACATGCCATTTTTAGGCATTTTGCCATACTATAGCCTTGCTTTTTGGGTCATTTTTTCTCGACATGCCAAATTATGGTGTTTTTGGCCGTTTTTGCAACTTTCGTTGCTATGGCATGTCTCAACACACTATTTAATGAGGTTTAAAGCAGTTTCTAGTCATTTTTGAGATATGTCATTTTTTGACATTTTTGCCATACTATAGCCTTGCTGTTTGGGTC
>NW_024660009.1:0-1752 GCF_008729295.1 Plectropomus leopardus | reverse complement strand
TATAAAGTCAAAGAACACAGCATAGAAGTGACAGGGAAGGAATTATGGGCCATGTTCACCAACTGTTCTTAAGAATTCTTTTTTTATTAAAACATACTTGCACAGTTTTCACAATGATTCTGACATTTATCAGTGGTGACATGTTTTTACAGAAAAATGGTGTTTTCTTCTTTTCTTGTACTGCATTTCAAAGCTCTATCTAAATATAGGTGAGGACATTTTTATATTTTGTATGGGGATGTCCTGATCAGGCTGCAACCCTGGGGGTCCGGTCAAGGCATTCTTCGACGGAACAGGATTGGTAATAGTTAGCTTACAGAGCCCGATCTGAACCCTTGTTTTATGTCAGCTGTTACTTTTATGCACAGCAATACGGAGCGCAGCCTTTTTCAACATTCCTCCACTCGGTTGTCTCTATCTCTGCTCTGTTAGGTTCTTGTGTGTGTGTAAGCAGGGGCTGAGCCACAAAAAAACACACACAATAAACAAGAGTGTTTATTTACGTTATTAACCGAAGCTATGAACAAGCTTTTCATTTCAGTTTAATGTGTGAGTCTCCCATTCTGCCTTAAACAATAGCTGACAGTGTTTCTCCACCCAGCCCAGAGGAGAGAGAGCAGAAGAGCGGTGCAGAGCTTACTATACTTCACTCACCAAGCAACTGCAACGTGCAGGCTCCGGGGGCAAAAAGCTAACATAGCTTATGTATTAGTGAAGCTAGCCTAATCCATCCAAATGGTGCGAAAATGACAAAAATAAACACTCACGGGAACACAGTTCATTCAGGAAGGCTAACTCAGACACAGGCTGCACCACAGCAACATACACTGGAGAATACTCTCTTTAAAGGACAGAAACGCTCCTGCAGGACAACAGCAAGGCCAAAAAGATTAAATTGAAGGTTTGTCATTTTTTTGCTTTATTTTGTTGAACGAATAAATAAAAATAATTAATCATATGTTTTTTGCATCATAGGTATTGGTAGACACTGATATTTAAATGACTTGAATAGGGATTGGAAGCAAAAAAAGTGCTCAGGATTTACGTTGTAAATGTCTTCTTTAAATAAAATAACATTTCAAAACATCATCGTCATTTATACTTCAATATTTTGTTTAATTATCTTCAATCATGACAGAGTATACACTGCTAGGCATTATTGCCCAACAAAAACTGGCCCAGTCTTAACTGGTAATCTGTGTTTTACATTCTGATATAAGTGTCTCCAGAAAAAATTAATGCAAGAGCTTGTTCCATTCAAGTGAAAGGAATGTAGTGCAATCTACATTTAGCAAAATAAATAAAAGCAATGTAAAATACAAGCCACTTTGAGGAGGACTAACTCTGTAACTTTTGTCTTACAGAAATAATTATAACTAGAACATTCTTTATGCATCAAAACAGTCCAGCCTTAACTGGGCCTTAAGACATACCGCTGCCTGCTGATATGAGTGCTGTATTTTCATATTTATAAGCACATATTTAGGGCTGAAACGATTCCTCAAATAATTTGAGTAACTCGATTACAAAAATGATCGAGGAATTTTCTCTGCCTCGAGGAATCGTTTAATTTTGCCAGCTCAAAGCATGGTATTTTGCCTGGACTACTTTTAATGCGGCACACCGCGCTGACGTCACGCAAGTAAAGGAAGAAGAAAGAGGCGGCGGATATGTTTGGTTTTAACCATGGATGAAGAGGTAACGACGAAGAAGGCGACGAAAGCGAAGAGAAAGGCACAAAGAAAAGGCAGA
>NW_024660008.1:0-490 GCF_008729295.1 Plectropomus leopardus | reverse complement strand
TTTCGCCTTAGTATAACCTTGCTTCTTTGGTCATTTTTTCAGCATGCTATTTCATAGCTTTTGGGGCCGTTTTTGGATGTTTTTTCAACGCTGCATATTACTACATGTCTCTGCACACTATACTAAGTGGTTTTCAGCAGTTTTTTGGACATGTCAAAATTTGACATTTTCGCCATACTATAGCCTTGCTTCTTTGGTCATTTTTTCAACATGCTATTTCATAGCTTTTGGGTCCGTTTTTGGATGTTTTTTCAACACTGCATACTATAACAAGCCTCTACATACAACCCTAAGTAGTTTTCAGCAGTTTTTTGGACATGTCAAATTTGGACAATTTCGCCTTAGTATAACCTTGCTTCTTTGGTCATTTTTTCAGCATGCTATTTCATAGCTTTTGGGGCCGTTTTTCGATGTTTTTTCAACGCTGCATACTATAACAAGCCTCTACGTGCGATACTAAGTGGTTTTCAGCACTTTTTTGGACATGTCA
>NW_024660007.1:0-622 GCF_008729295.1 Plectropomus leopardus | reverse complement strand
TTTTCGACATGCCAAATTATGCTGTTTTGGGCTTTTTTTGCAACTTTCTTTGCTATAGCGTGTTTTGGCAGGCTATTCTAAGCTGTTTCCAGCTGTTTTTAACAGTTTTTAGGACGGGTCAAATTTTGACATTTTTGCCTTACTATAGTCTTGGATTTTTGGTCGGATTTCACGACGTGCCAAATTATGCTGTATTGGGCTCTTTTTGCGACTTTGTTTCCTATATCTTGTTTTGGCAGGCTATTCTAAGCTGTTTCCAGCTGTTTTTAACAGTTTTTAGATGTTGGAGATCTTCTACCAGTCTGTTGTCTCCAGTGCCGTCTTCTTCTCTGCTGTTTGTTGGGGTAGCAGCATCAGAGCCAGTGACACCAACAGACTTAATAAAATAATTAAGAAAGCTGGCTCTGTGGTGGGTCTCAGGCTGGAGACCGTGGAGACGGAGAGGAGGACACTTAAAAAACTGCTCGCCATCATGAACAATGCTGAGCACCCCCTCCACCACACACTGAACCGACAGCGGAGCACCTTCTCCAACAGACTGATTCAGCGTCGCTGTCGAAAGGACAGATACAGGAAATCTTTCCTGCCACAAGCCATCCACCTGTACAATAACTCACCTCTG
>NW_024660006.1:0-567 GCF_008729295.1 Plectropomus leopardus | reverse complement strand
TATGCTATGGCATGTTTTGGCACGCTATTTTAGTTGATTTTAAACTGCTTTCAGCTGTTTTTATAATGGGTCGAATTTTGACATTTTTGCCTTACTATAGCCTTGCTTTTTTCGTCAATTTTTCAACATGCTATATTATGGTGTTTTGGGACGTTTTTGCAACTTTCTATGCTATGGCATGTCTTTGCACGGTATTTTAGGTGGTTTTATACTGTTCTCAGCTATTTTTGGGAGGGGTCAAGTTTTGACATTTTTGCCTTACTATAGCCTTGCTTTTTGGGTCTTTTTTTCGACATGCTATATTTTGATGTTTTTGGCTGTGTTTGCAACTTTCTTTGCTATGGCATGTCTTTGCAAGCTATTTTAGATGGTTTTAAACTGTTATCAGCTATTTTTGGGAGGGGTCAAGTTTTGACATTTTTGCCTTACTATAGCCTTGCTTTTTGGGTCATTTTTTCGACATGCTATATTTTGATGTTCTTGGCTTTTTCTGCAACTTTCTATGCTATGGCGTGTTTCGGCACGCTATTTAAGGTTGTTTACAAGTGTTTCCAGCTGTTTTTGGGA
>NW_024660005.1:0-227 GCF_008729295.1 Plectropomus leopardus | reverse complement strand
TCTTAGCACGCTATTTAATGCAGGTTTGAGTTGTTTTTAAGTATTTTTGGGACATGTCATTTTTTGACATTTTTGCCATACTATAGCCTTGCTTTTTGGGTCATTTTTTCAAGATGCCAAAATATGGTGTTTTTGTCCGTTTTTGCAACTTTCTATGCTATGACGTGCTTTGGCAAGCTAAAAAAATGCAGGTTTAATTTTTTTTTAAGTGTTTTTGGGACATGTCA
>NW_024660004.1:0-618 GCF_008729295.1 Plectropomus leopardus | reverse complement strand
CATCAGTTTTTAGCAGTTTTTTGGAAATGTCATTTTTTGCCATTTTTTCCATACTATAGCCTTGCTGTTTTGGTCATTTTTTTCGACATGCCGAATTTGGGTGTTTTTGGCGTTTTTTCCAACATTCTATGCAATGGCGTGTCTCTGCACGCTATTTAATGTCGTTTTCATCCGTTTTTAGCAGTTTTTTGGAAATGTCATTTTTGGGCGTTTTTGCCATACTATAGCCTTGCTTTTTTGGTCATTTTTTCAACATGCTGAATTCGGGTGTTTTGGGCATTTTTTTGCAACACTCTATGCTATGGCGTGTCTCTGCACACTATTTTATGTAGGTTAAAGAGGTTTTTAGCAGTTTTTTGGAAATCTCATTTTTGGACATTTTTGCCATACTATAGCCTTGCTTTTTTGGTCATTTTTTTTGACATGCTGAATTCGGGTGTTTTTGGCGTTTTTTGCAACATTCTATGCTATGGTGTGTATTGGCACACTATTTTATATCGTTTTCATCAGTTTTTAGCAGTTTTTTGGAAATGTCATTTTTGGACATTTTTGCCATACTATAGCCTTGCTTTTTTGGTCAATTTTTCGGCATGCCGAATTCGGGTGTTTTTGGCGTTT
>NW_024660003.1:0-711 GCF_008729295.1 Plectropomus leopardus | reverse complement strand
GGCAAAAGTGTCAAAAAATGACACTTTTGCCATACTATAGCCTTGCTTTTTTGGTCATTTTTTCGACATGCCATATTATGGAGTTTTTGGACGTTTTTGCAAATTCTAATGCTATGGCGTGTCTCAGCACATATTTTTATGCTGTTTTGAGGTATTTCTAGTTGTTTGTTGGACATGTCATTTTTTGACAATTTTTCCATACTATAGCCTTGCTCTTTTGGTCATTTTTTCGACATGCCATATTATGGAGTTTTTGGACGTTTTTGCTAGTTCTAATGCTATGGCGTCTCTCAGCACGTGTTTTTATGCTGTTTTGAGGTGTTTCTAGTTGTTTTGGTGACTTGTCATCTTTTGACGTTTTTGCCATACTATAGCCTTTCTTTTTTGGTCATTTTTTTGACATGCCATATTATGGAGTTTTTTGACATTTTTGCTAGTTCTAATGCTATGGCGTGTCTCAGCACGCGTTTTAATGCTGCTTTGAGGTGTTTCCAGTTGTTTTTGGGACCTGTCATTTTTTGACAATTTTGCCATACTATAGCCTTGCTTTCATGATCATTTTTTTTTATGTTGCATACGATGGAGTTTTAGGACGTTTTTGCTAGTTCTAATGCTATGGCGTGTCTCAGCACATATTTTTATGCTGTTTTGAGGTATTTCTAGTTGTTTGTTGGACATGTCATTTTTTGACATTTTTGCCATACTATAGCC
>NW_024660002.1:0-383 GCF_008729295.1 Plectropomus leopardus | reverse complement strand
TGGAGTTTTGTGCCATATTTACCCGTTTTATTGCTATGGCGTGTCTCAGCACACAATTTTATGCTGTGTTGAGGTGTTTTCAGCAGTTTTTGGGACATGTCAAATTTTGACGTTTTTGCCATACTATAGCCCTGCTTTTTTGGTCATTTTTTCGACATTCCATTTCATGGTATTTTGGGCCATTTTTACCCATTTTATTGCTATGGCGTGTCTCAGCATGCAATTTTATGCCTTCTTGAGGTGTTTTCAGCCTTTTTTGGGACATGTCAAATTTTGACATTTTTGCCATACTATAGCCTTGCTTTTTTCGTCAGTTTTTCAACATGCTATATTATTTTGTTTTTGACTATTTTTGCACGTTTAAATGCTATGGTGTGTCTCAG
>NW_024660001.1:0-221 GCF_008729295.1 Plectropomus leopardus | reverse complement strand
ATGGCGTGTCTCTGCATACTATTTTATGTTGTTTTAGGTGTTTTGCAGCTGTTTTTTGGACATGTCATATTTTGACATTTTTTGCCATACTATAGTATGGCATTTTCGGTCCTTTTTCTGGCATGGTATTTTATGGGGTTTTTTGGCTGTTTTTGCAACATCCTATGCTATGGTGTGTTTGGGCATGCTATTTGATGTGGTTTTATTTGGTTTTCATCTGT
>NW_024660000.1:0-263 GCF_008729295.1 Plectropomus leopardus | reverse complement strand
TATGCTACGTCCAATTTTGACAGTTTTGCCATACTATAGCCTTGCTTTTTTGGTCTTTTTTTCGACATTCTAGATTATGTTGTTTTAGTCCATATTTGCACGTTTAAATGCTATGGCGTGTTTCAGCATGCTATTTTATGTTGTTTTGAGTTGTTTTTAAGTGTTTTTGGGACATGTCCAATTTTGACAGTTTTGCCATACTATAGCCTTGCTTTTTTTCGTCATTTTTTCGACATTCTAGATTATGTTGTTTTAGTCCATAT
>NW_024659999.1:0-821 GCF_008729295.1 Plectropomus leopardus | reverse complement strand
TATGCTATTTTATGCTGTGTTGACAGGTTTTCAGATGTTTTTGACACGTCATATTTTGACATTTTTCGCCAAACTATAGCCATGGCCTTTTCAGTCATTTTTTCGACATGCTGTATCATGGTGTTTTTGGCCATTTGTGCAACATATTATGCAATGGCATGTCTTGGCATGCTGTTTTATGCTGGTTTGAGGAGTTTTCAGCTGTTTTTGGGACATGTCATGATTTGATATTTTTAGCCTTACTATAGCCTTGCCTTTTCGGTCATTTTCTTTAGATGCGTCATTGTGGTGTTTTTGGTTGTATTTGCAACATACTATGCTTTGGCGTGTCTTGGCATGCTATTTTATGCTGTTCTGAGGTGTTTTCAGCTGTTTTTGGGACATGTCACATTTTGACATTTTTCGCCATACTATAGCCTTGCCTTTTCGGTAATTTTTTCGACATGCTGTATCACGGTGTTTTTGGCCATTTGTGCAACATATTATGCAATGGCATGTCTTGGCATGCTGTTTTATGCTGGTTTGAGGAGTTTTCAGCTGTTTTTGGGACATGTCATATTTTGACATTTCTAGCCTTACTATAGCCTTGCCTTTTCGGTCATTTTTTCAACATGCTATGTCATGGTGTTTTGGGCCGTTTTTGCATCATACTATGCTATGGCGCGTTATGGTACTGTATTTTATGCTGTGTTGACATGTTTTCAGCTGTTTTTGGGACATGTCGCATTTTGACATTTTTCGCCATACTATAGCCTTGCCTTTTTCAGTCATTTCTTGACATGCTATATCATGGTGTTTTTGGCCTTTTTTGCAACATTCTA
>NW_024659998.1:0-2616 GCF_008729295.1 Plectropomus leopardus | reverse complement strand
GGACCCAGAACACAGTAATAACATAAATATGTGTGTTTGGTGATGTGTTATGTATGGATGCAATTTTTTTACAAAATAAACTTTTTAATATTTATTGTTATTTTATTTTATAAATACTGTTTTTGATTTTGTTTTTATTTACTGTGAATTATTTTTCCCTTCTTACAATTAGTCATTTGTTGTTGTTTTTTATGTTATTATTGTGTTCTGGGTCCATGACAAGTTCATAGGTCTTGGCCCCTGTGCAGGTGTGCTTATTGTAGTGCCACCCCTGTATAAGTAACCTTAAAACCCCTTAAGTTAGGGCATAGCTTTGTTTTCTATGTTTGTTAAAATCAGAATAAAAAATTGATTTAAAAAAAAGTTGATAATAATTATTAAAGAAAATATTACAAATATAGTTTTCTGGATAGTTTTCCCTATTTTTTTCTGTTATCTATTATTATCTATTATTTCTCACTCTCTCTTTTTGTCTCTCTCTCTCTGTCTCTCTCTTTAAAAGTCATTTTCAGGTCATTTTCTTTCCCTATTTTTCATCTCTTACTAAGTTGCTTATTGCCTTTTTAGTCATGTTTTCGAAAAAAATCAAACCATTTTGCTCAGGTTTCAAAGATTTAAATGCATGAGAAAAGCATCTGAACACAGCACAAGAAAACTGCAGGCTTCAAAGGGTTAATGTGTTTATAAAAACAAAAGTCAAATAACATATATTTGTCCAAGAAAAAGCTTGATATTTCGTAAATCCAACATGAGATTAATATTTACAGAAATTAGATAAAAATGTAGTTCTTGAAATCCTGCAATCTTTGCGAGTCTTGCACTGATCTTTCATTAAGTGAATAAGTGCCGGGAATCAGGGAATGAGACGAGCCTGTTCAAACAGTCAGGGGACACAGTGATCGTCAGCCGTCTCTTGAGGAAATCACCGCTATCTTCTTTTCATTTTGTGAGCAGTGAAAGAAAAAGAAGACCTCCACCCAGACGTGGAGTCCCAGGGCATGAATGACGACACATTTTGTGAATACAGGTAAGCGTAACCCCCTCAGAGCACTATTTCACCACCTCACTGCAATACACGTGCAACAGCGTCTCAAATTCTCCTCTGCTGTCCTCTTCTCTTTCTGCATTCCTCAACTTGCTGAAAAAAGACATCCCAGCATGCACCAGGTTAACGCCGAGCCTTCCTCTGTTTGAGGCATTTGAAGGCCAGAGTAACTGGAAAGTATGTGATAAACAGCGGTAGCATCCCCAAGCTGTTTACGCAACAGTGTTGTCCGTGTGATCCCTTTATAGGACATTGTGATCTTAGATGCTGTATTTGTGTTGTTTGTTTGTGATAGACGTTGTATCATAAAGGGGGCCGCAGCGCCGCTTAGATGTTGCCATTTTCTGTCCGGAAGGAGCTAAATGCGGCGCTGACCGGCACTCAGCGGGGGGCTAAAACCAATCAGTGTAATTGAAAGCAGCTCATCTCCAGGGCAGTAATATCTGGGCACGTTTCATTAATCCTGCAGCGGTCCAATTCATAACAAGTCTACCGCAGTGCGAGTCCCAGTGTAATTCTCCAATCAGAGAGATCTGCACAGCACAACTGCTGATGTTGCTCAGTGTGACGGGGTTCATACTCTGTCATGTTGACTCCAGGAGCTGCTCGCACCGGCTGCACATAAATCTAACGCTGCATTCAGACTGCAGGCTAAAGGGGCCCAAATCTGATCTCTGATCTTTTTTGCTCATACGTGACTCACATGGAATCTGATATTTACAAGTATGATTTAATCCACTTTCATATGTGGTCCTAATTCAGAGATCTGTGAGATTATTTGCAATGCGATCTCAGTCATATATAGGCCTGGTTATCGTTTAAAAAATGACACTACCATCTCTGTTAAAATTATATAAATCCTAATAGACAGAGTTCCAACACATTTTCATGGACGACATTTCAAAACTTTTTAAATCTATAGTAAAAACCAATTCTTGCTCCACTTGACCTGTGTTTTTCGAACAGATCATATTAAAAAAAAAATGAAAAAACGCATGCGATTATAAACAAAATGTCACACGTTGATGCATATTAGAACTAACTAAAATATTTGTCATAATATTGAAACAGATTATTGGAATAATTTCATTGCATAGAACAAAATGTCATGACTTTTCCAAAACTTTCAATGATTTTTACTAATTTCATGACTTTTACAAGCCTGGAAAGTGTCGTGAAATTCAATGACTTAACCAGGTTTTCTGTGACCATAGGAACCGTGAATAGAGTACTTCATTTGATACCTTTTTTTTTTTTTAAAAAAACTTTATTAAACACCCATCATAGGAATGAAAGTATTCAGCTGCATAAAACGACACCAGATGCCACGGGCGTGTAGTATGGCCATTCTTTCAAATGTTTTTGTGGCAACTCGGAGCGAACTGCAATCTTCTTCCAATACACTGTGCTCAACTTCACCACACCACAGACTGGATGGGTTTCAGCTATCAACATGTTGCAGAAGAACATGCCCTGGCCTGAAGATAAGCAAGAAATAATTTTTCAAAAGGTTTTAAGAGTATTACCTGAAAATAAGAAAAAAAACCCAACCCTAACCTGAAAAACACAAA
>NW_024659997.1:0-500 GCF_008729295.1 Plectropomus leopardus | reverse complement strand
CTGTTTCTAGCTGTTTTAAGCAGTTTTTGGGACATGTCAAATTTTGACATTTTTGCCTTACTATAGTCTTGGATTTTTGGTCAGTTTTTCGACATGCTATATTATGGTGTTTTCTTCCATTTTTGCAAACTTCTATGCTATGGCTTGTCTTAACAGGCTATTTTAAGCTGTTTCTAGCTGTTTTGAGCAGTTTTTGGGACATGTCAAATTTTGACATTTTTGCCTTACTATAGTCTTGGACTTTTGGTCAGTTTTTCGAGATGCCAGATTATTGTGTTTTTGTCTATTTATGCAAATTTCTTTGTGGTGGCGTGTCTGAGGAGGCTATTTTCAGCTGTTTCTATCTGTGTTGAGCAGTTTTTGTGACATGTCTTGGATTTTTGCTCATTTTTTCAACATGCCACATTGTTGTGTTTTTGCCAATTTTTACAACTTTCTGTGTTATGTCTCATCTTAACACGCTATTCTAAGCTGTTTCTAGCTGTTTTGAGCAGTTTTTG
>NW_024659996.1:0-579 GCF_008729295.1 Plectropomus leopardus | reverse complement strand
TTTGCCTTACTATAGTCTTGGATTTTTGGTCATTTTTTCGACATGTCGAATAATGCTGTTTTTGGCTTTCTTTGCAACTTTCTTTGCTATGGCGTGTTTTGGCAGGCTATTCTAAGCTGTTTAAAGCTGTTTTTAACACTTTTTGGGACATGCCAAATTTTGACATTTTTGCCTTACTATAGCCTTGGATTTTTGGTCAAATTTTCGTCGAGCCAAATTATGCTGTTTTTGGCTTTTTTTGCAACTTTCTTTGCTATGGCGTGTCTTGGCAGGGTATTCTAAGCTATTTAAAGCTGTTTTCAACTGTTTTTGGGACATGCCAAATTTTGACGTTTTTGCCTGACTATAGTCTTGTATTTTCGGTTATTTTTTAACATGCCAAATTATGCTGTTTTTGGCTTTTTTTGCAACTTTCTTTGCTATGGCGTGTCTTGGCAGTCTATTCTAAGCTTTTTCTAGCTGTTTTCAACAGTTTTGGGACATGCCAAATTTTTACGTTTTTGCCTTACTATACTTGGATTTTCTGTCATAATTTCGACATGCCAAATTATGCTGTTTTGGGCTTTTTTTTGCAACTTT
>NW_024659995.1:0-592 GCF_008729295.1 Plectropomus leopardus | reverse complement strand
CAGGCTATTCTAAGCTGTTTCCAGCTGTTTTCAACAGTTTTGGGGACATGACATATTTTGACATTTTTGCCTTACTATAGTCTTGGATTTTTGTTCATTTTTTCGACGTGCCAAATTATGCTGTTTTTGGCTCTTTTTACAACTTTCTTTGCTATGGCGTGTCTTGCCAGGCTATTCTAAGCGGTTTCCAGCTGTTTTCAACAGTTTTTGGGACACGACATATTTGACATTTTTGCCTTACTATAGTCATATTTCGACATGCCAAATTATGGTGATTTTGGCTCTTTTTGCAACTTTCTTTGCTATGGCGTGTCTTGCCAGGTTATTCTAAGCTGTTTCCAGCTGTTTCCAACAGTTTTTGGGACATGATTTATTTTGAAATTTTTGCCTTACTATAGTCTTGGATTTTTGGTTACATTTTCGACGTACCAAATTATGGTGATTTTGGCTCTTTTTACAACTTTCTTCGCTATGGCGTGTCTTGCCAGGCTATTCTAAGCTGTTTCCAGCTGTTTTCAACAGTTTTTCGGAAAAGGCATTTTTTGAAATTTTTGCCTTACTATAGTCTTGGATTTTTGTTCATATTTTCGAC
>NW_024659994.1:0-228 GCF_008729295.1 Plectropomus leopardus | reverse complement strand
TGTGTGTGTGTGTGTGTGTGTGTGTGTGTGTGTGTGTGTGTGTTGCACAGGGAGTGTGTGATCAAGTCTCCCAAAAAATCAGTTCTGAGGTTTAACAGTTTGACTATTTTTGTCTTTGTGTGAAAGAAATCACAGACACACACAAAATCAGGCTCTTTCTGGAGTTACCTCTCAATCTGAAACACACACACACACACACACACACACACACACACACACACACACACA
>NW_024659993.1:0-383 GCF_008729295.1 Plectropomus leopardus | reverse complement strand
CTTGCCAAATAATGGTGTTTTTGGCTCTTTTTGCAACTTTCTATGCTTTGAAGTGGTTTGGCAGGCTATTCTAAGCGGTTTCCAACAGTTTTCAATAGTTTTTGGGACGTGTCAAATTTTGACATTTTTGCCTTACTATAGTCTTGCATTTTTGGTCATTTTTTCGACTTGCCAAATAATGGTGTTTTTGGCTCTTTTTGCAACTTTCTATGCCGTGGAGTGTTTTGGCAGGGTATTCTAAGCTGTTTCCAGCAGTTTTCAATAGTTTTTGGGACGTGTCAAATTTTCACATTTTTGCCTTACTATAGTCTTGCATTTTTGGTCATTTTTTCGACTTGCCAAATAATGGTGTTTTTGGCTCTTTTTGCAACTTTCTATGCTAT
>NW_024659992.1:0-409 GCF_008729295.1 Plectropomus leopardus | reverse complement strand
TTTCTTTTTGCAACTTTCTTTGCTATGGCGTGTTTATGCAGGCTATTCTAAGCTGTTGCCAGCTGTTTTCAGCATTTTTTGGGACATTTCAAATTTTGACATTTTTGCCTTACTATAGTCTTGGATTTTTGGTCAAATTTTCGACCTACCAAATTATGCTGTTTTTGTTTCTTTTTGCAACTTTCTTTGCTATGGCGTGTTTATGCAGGCTATTCTAAGCTGTTTCCAGCTGTTTTCAGCATTTTTTGGGACATTTCAAATTTTGACATTTTTGCCTTACTTTAGTCTTGGATTTTTGGTCATATTTTAAACATGCCAAATTATGCTGTTTTTGGCTGTTTTAGCAACTTTCTTTGCTGTGATGTGTTTTGGCAGGCTATTCTAAGCTGTTTCCAGCTGTTTTCAACAG
>NW_024659991.1:0-594 GCF_008729295.1 Plectropomus leopardus | reverse complement strand
CTGCAACTTTCTTTGCTATGGCGTGTTTTAGCAGGCTATTCTAAGCTTTTTCCAGTTGTTTTCAATAGTTTTTGCGACGTGTCAAATTTTGACATTTTTGCCTTACTATAGCCTTGGATTTTTGGTCATTTTTTCGACATGCCAAATTATGATGTTTTGGGCTTTTTTTGCAACTTTCTTTGCGATGGCGTATCTTGGCAGGATATTCTAAGCTGTTTCCAGTTGTTTTCAACAGTTTTTGGGACGTGTCACATTTTGACACACATTTTTGCCTGACTATAGT
Source organism: Plectropomus leopardus (assembly GCF_008729295.1). Taxonomy (NCBI): domain Eukaryota; kingdom Metazoa; phylum Chordata; class Actinopteri; order Perciformes; family Serranidae; genus Plectropomus; species Plectropomus leopardus. The sequence continues at coordinate 311 of NW_024659991.1, read as the reverse complement.
CTTGGATTTTTTGTCATTTTTTTAACATGCCAAATTTTTGTGTTTGGGGCTTTTTTTTGCAACTTTCTTTGCAATGGTGTGTCTTGGCAGGTTATTCTAAGCTGTTTCCAATTGTTTTCAACAGTTTTTGGGATGTGTCAAATTTTGACATTTTTGCCTTACTATAGTCTTGGATTTTTGGTCACATTTTCGCCATGCCAAATTCTGCTTTTTTTTGGCTCTTTTTGTAACTTTCTTTGCTATGGTGTGTCTCGGCAGGCTATGTTAAGTTGTTTCCAGCCTTTTTCAACATCTTTTGGGAGGTGTCAAAA
>NW_024659990.1:0-327 GCF_008729295.1 Plectropomus leopardus | reverse complement strand
CTTACTATAGCCTTGCTTTTTTGGTCATTTTTTTCAACACGTTTTTTGAATGGTTTTGAGGCTGTTTCTGAAAGTTTTTTCAACATTGTCTACTATAACATGTCTCTACGTGCTATACCGAGTGGTTTTCAGCTATTTTTTGGACATGTCAAATTTTGACATTTTCGCCTTGCTATAGCCTTGCTTTTTTGGTCATTTTTTCAACATGTTTTTTGAATGGTTTTTAGGCTGTTTCTGAAAGTTTTTTCAACACTGTATACAATAACGTGCCTCTATGTGCTATACTAAGTGGTTTTCAGCTGTTTTTTGGACATGTCAAATTTTGAC
>NW_024659989.1:0-371 GCF_008729295.1 Plectropomus leopardus | reverse complement strand
AGCGCTGTTCAACACGCTATTTCATGTCGATTTCAGCAGTTTTCAGCATTTTTTGGGAATTGTCATTTTTGGACATTTTTGCCATACTATAGCCTTGCTTTTTTGGTCATTTTCATGACGTTCCAAATTAGAGTGTTTTTGGACGTTTTTGCAACATTGTTCGCTATGGCTTAGCTAAACATGCTATTGTAGGTTTATTTTAACAATTTTCAGCTGTTTTTGGGAAATGTCATTTTTTGACATTTTTGCCATACTATAGCCTTGCTTTTTTGGTCATTTTCATGACGTTCCAAATTAGGGTGTTTTTGGACGTTTTTGCAACATTCTGTGCTACGGCACTGTTCAACATGTTATTTTATGTTGATTTCGGC
>NW_024659988.1:0-482 GCF_008729295.1 Plectropomus leopardus | reverse complement strand
TTTCGTCCCTTTTTGCAACTTTCTATGCTATGGCGTGTCTTGGGAGGATATTTAATGTGGTTTAATGTTGTTTTCAGCAGTTTTTGGGACATGTCATTTTTTGACATTTTTGCCATACTATAGCCTTGCCTTTTCTGTCTTTTTTTTCAACATGCCAAATTATGGTGTTTTCGTCCCTTTTTGCAACTTTCTATGCAATGGCGTGTCTTGGGAGGATATTTAATGTGGTTTAATGTTGTTTTCAGCAGTTTATGGGACATGTCATTTTTTGGAATTTTTGCCATACTATAGCCTTGCCTTTTCGGTCATTCTTACGACATGCTAAATTATCATGTTTTCGTCCCTTTTTGCAACTTTCTATACTATGGCGTGACTTGGAAGTCACGCCATCATCAGTTTTGGGAACATGTCATTTTTTGGAATGACAAAAAATTCCAAAAAATGACATGTCCCAAAAACTGCTGAAAACAACATTAAACCAC
>NW_024659987.1:0-1124 GCF_008729295.1 Plectropomus leopardus | reverse complement strand
TATATATAGTGACACTGTAGTATTACACACCTAAACTTAAACCAAGCATTTGAATACATCACAAAAAACTCCTCAGTTCAACTGTAAAAGGTGAAGAATTTAGTTTTCTGAAAACTGGTCCTGTGATGTCACTGTGTGTCTCTTCCTGTCCTGCACAAGTGTTCCACACATCTGTGATGGGACTAATGATGGAGTCAGAGAGTTAAAGGGCAAATGATAAGCTGATATCTCTGCCAAACAGAGGTCATTATTTCCATTCCCCTCTTCAACAATAAAAACCTGTGTGTTTATCTGTTTCACTGTCAGCAGTCTCTGCAAGAGAACCCAGATCAGCTCAGGATACTTGAGAGACACAGTGAGTCCAACTGCAGCAGAGTGCGGGGCACAAAGAGCCCATTCACAGGAGCAAAACAGGAAACAGCTATACAGCATGCTTCCTCATGGAATCGCTTCACATCCCAATTCTGCAACACACTCAAGACTTCAGCTCCCTGATGAATCATGAACCTTGTTTTTCTCACACGACAGATCACTTTTAGGAAGAATAATTTCATGCAGTTATTATCGCTGCTGCTGGAGTCAAGTTGACTTTTCAGCCAAAAATATGTTACTTAAAATAACATAGTGAAGATATATTTAAACCTTTGGAACCTGGATTGACATAATTTCTCTTTTGCTGCATTAAGACGCCCTTTACAAGAAACCTGAGCATATTGGTTTGAACTGGTAAGAAGGCAACAACAACTTAACAAGAGTTGATCCAAAAATTTGCACAAAAAAAACATTAATAAAAAAGATATAAGGAAATTTCCTAAAAAATAAGCATATCATTAAATAAAAACAAAAACAAGAAAATTACAAAAAAAAGTGCTGAAAAAATATTATTATTTTTAATAACAGAATTATAAAATTAAAGTTCTCAATATGTTAATATATTTTTAAACTAATTTTAATTTTCTTGTCATCTTCTAATAATTTCTTGCAATTTTTGGCACATCTCTTGCCAAGTTGAAGAAATTACCAACTTAAAAAGTTGAGGAAGAGGAAGAAAGGATTAATGAAAATCACCAGAAAACAATTATGATTACAAATTTTGTAGTCATAATTCTGTGTTATATATATAC
>NW_024659986.1:0-734 GCF_008729295.1 Plectropomus leopardus | reverse complement strand
TCCAGCTGTTTTTGGGACATGTCATTTTTTGACATTTTTGCCATACTATAGCCTTGCTTTTTGGGTCATTTTTTTAACATACCATACTATGGTGTTTGTTGACATTTTTGCAACTTTCAATGCTGTGCCATGTTTCAGCACGCTGTTTAATGTGGTTTTGAGGTATTTTCTGGCGTTTTTGGAACATGTCATTTTTTGACATTTTTGCCATACTATAGCCTTGCTTTTTGGGTCATTTTTTCGACATGCCATACTATGGTGTTTTATACCATTTTTGCAACTTTTAATGCTATGGCGTCTTAAGGTACGCTATTTAATGTGGTTTTAAGGTGTATTTTGGTGTTTTTGGAACGTGTCATTTTTTGACATTTTTGCCATACTATAGCCTTGCTTTTTGGGTCATTTTTTCAACATGCCATACTATGCTGTTTTATACCATTTTTGCAACTTTTAATGATATGGCGTGTTTCAGGACACTATTTAATTAGGGTTTTTTTGGTGTTTTCAGCTGTTTTTGGGAATATTCAGTTTTTGACATTTTTGCCATACTATAGCCTTGCTTTTTGGGTCATTTTTTTAACATGCCATACTATGGTCTTTGTGGACATTTTTGCAACTTTCAATGATATGGTGTGTTTCAGGACACTATTTAATTAGGTTTTTTGATGATTTCAGCTTTTTTTGTAACATGTAACTTTTTGACATTTTTGCCATACTATAGCCTTGCTTTTTGG
>NW_024659985.1:0-777 GCF_008729295.1 Plectropomus leopardus | reverse complement strand
GCATTTTTGCCATACTATAGCCTTTCTTTTTGGGTCATTTTTTCAACGTGCAATATTATCGTGTTTTGGGCCAGTTTGCAAAATTCTATGCTATGGCGTGTCTCGGCAGTCTATTGTATGCTGTTTTATGCTGTTTTCAGCTGTTTTAGGGACATGCCATTTTTTGGCATTTTTGCCATACTATAGCCTTGCTTTTTGGGTCATTTTTTCAACATATCATTTTATGGTGTTTTTGGCCATTTTTGCAACATTCAATGCTATGGTGTCTCTCAGCATGCTACTTAATGCTGTTTAAAGCTGGTTTCAGCTGTTTTTGGGACATGCCATTTTTTGACAATTTCGCCATACTATAGCCTTGCTTTGTGGGTCACTTTTTTGATATATCATTTTATGGTGTTTTTGGCTGTTTTTGCACGTTTCTATGCTATGGCGTGTCTCGGAAATGTATTTAATGTTCTTAAAATATGTTTTCAACTGTTTTTGGGACTCGTCATTTTTGGACATTTTTGCCATACTATAGCCTTGCTTTTTGTGTCATTTTTTCTACATGCTGTATTATGGTGCTTTGGGCCGTTTTTGCAACATTCTATGCTGTGGCGTGTCTAGGCACGTTATTTCATTTGGATTTAAGCTGTTTTTAGCAGTTTTTGGGATATGTTATTTTTTGACATTTTTGCCATACTATTGCCTTGCTTTTTGGGTCATTCTTTCAACATGCCATTATATGGTGTTTTTGGCCGTTTTTGCAAGTTTGTATTCTATGGAGTGTCTTGGAAC
>NW_024659984.1:0-657 GCF_008729295.1 Plectropomus leopardus | reverse complement strand
GGTGACTTGTGCTTGCGAGAAGCAAACGAACAGAGTTTTCACTTTGAATAAGAGCTAATGATGTGGGAGGGAAATAATGAGATCCAGTAACACGGCAGGGTCAGAGTCTCTGCTGCGTGCTCTCAGCGTGTCTCTGGATCAGCAGCCGGGCCGGCGCTGAAAAACAAAACTGTCACAGCCGAGGAGCATGACCTGGAAACAGGCAGGAAGGACGCACACACAGTTTGAGCCCCGAGTGCACCTGTTTTCATCCGTGTGCAGGTGGCGACAGGAAACAATCAGGTCAAAGTCATGTGACAATTAAACAAGACTACAGCGCCTTTTGCTGCTGTCATGTGATGTCGGAAGGTCGTAGCTTCGGAGTTGGGAAGTTGTCCTTCCAACTTGGTTGTGTTTTTTTACGACATACCATATTCGGGTGTTTTTGGCTGTTTTAACTTTATTCTATAATATGCCGTGTCTCAGCACACAATTTTATGTTGTTTTTAGCAGTTTTTAGCTGTTTTTGGGAAATGTCACTTTTTGACATATGTGCTTTTAGGTTGTGAAGTGGGAACAGCATGGAGCTACAAAGAAGACGGGTTAATGTTAAGAGCGCCAGAATAAGATGTTCTTCTTCTGCTCATATTATTCAAGTCAACACGAGTGTTTCTCCCC
>NW_024659983.1:0-227 GCF_008729295.1 Plectropomus leopardus | reverse complement strand
TGTGTGTCTTTGCCTCCTTCTTTCTAAAATCAACAATCAGCTCCTTGGTTTTACTGATGTTGAGCAGTAGGTTGTCCTCTGTGCACCACTCTGCAAGATTGTTGATTTTCTCCCGGTATGAACTCTCATCGTTGTTTGTAATACGGCCGATGATGGTGGTGTCGTCCGCATACTTCACAGTAGAGTTCTCCTGATGTTTGGGAGTGCAGTCATGGGTGTACAGTGTG
>NW_024659982.1:0-585 GCF_008729295.1 Plectropomus leopardus | reverse complement strand
GCCATACTATAGCCTTGCTTTTTTCATCATTTTTTCGACATGCCAAATTAGGGTGTTTTTGACTGTTTTTGCATCATTTTATGCTATGGCGTGTCTCAGTACACTATTTAATGTAGTTTTCATCAGTTTTTAGCTACTTTTGGGAAATGTCATTTTTGGACGTTTTTGCCATACTATAGCCTTGCTTTTTTCGTCATTTTTTCGACATGCGAAATTAAGGTTTTTTTGGCTATTTTTTGCATCATTCTCTGCTACGTCACGAGCCACCTCATCTGGCTCTTCTCAACGCGGAGGAGCAGTGGCTCTACTCCGAGCTCCTCCAGGATGACAGAGCTTCTCACCCTATCTCTAAGGGAGAGCCCAGCCACCCTACGGAGGAAACTCATTTTGGCCGCTTGTACCCGTGATCTTGTTCTTTCAGTCACTACCCAAAGCTTGTAACCATAGGTGAGGGTAGGAACGAAGATCGACCGGTAAATCGAAAGCTTTGCCTTTCAGCTCAGCTCCTTCTTCACCACGACAGAACGGTGCAGAGTCCGCATTACTGCAGATGCTGCACCGATCCACCTGTCGATCTCCCGCTCC
>NW_024659981.1:0-223 GCF_008729295.1 Plectropomus leopardus | reverse complement strand
TGAAAAACTGAATGAAAATCTTTTAAAAAAATAATCGCCATTCATTTCCATTTAATTTTTAGTCAGAGACACAGGAGCCACTGGAGAGGGGCTAAAGAGCCGCATGTGGCTCTAGAGCCACAGGTTGCCTACTCCTGGGCTATACGAAATAGGGAAATTTGACCGCTCCAAAAATTTCACTTTTTGTCCTGTGTTTTACTAAACATCCGACATGCAGCAGCTG
>NW_024659980.1:0-467 GCF_008729295.1 Plectropomus leopardus | reverse complement strand
TTTTGTACGCTTTAAGGTGGTTTTTAGCATTGTTTACGAAATTTCATATTTTGACATTTTTGCCATACTATAGCCTTGCTTCTTTGGTCATTTTTTCAACATGCTAAATCGTGGTGTTTTTGGCTATTTTTGCAATATCCTATGCTATGGCGTGACTCAGCATGCTATTTTGTACGCTTTAAGGTGATTTTTAGCATTTTTTTGGAAATGTCACATTTTGACATTTTTGCCATACTATAGCCTTGCTTCTTCGGTCATTTTTTCAACATGCTAAATCATGGTGTTTCAGGCTATTTTTGCAACATCCTATGCTTTGGCGTGACTCAGCATGCTATTTTGTACGCTTTAAGGTGGTTTTTAGCATTGTTTACGAAATGTCACTTTTTGACATTTTTGCCATACTATAGCCTTGCTTCTTAAGTCATTTTTTCAACATGCTAAATTATGGTGTTTTAGGCTATTTTTGC
>NW_024659979.1:0-276 GCF_008729295.1 Plectropomus leopardus | reverse complement strand
TTTTGTACGCTTTAAGGTGGTTTTTAGCATTGTTTACGAAATTTCATGTTTTGACATTTTTGCCATACTATAGCCTTGCTTCTTTGGTCATTTTTTCAACATGCTAAATCGTGGTGTTTTTGGCTATTTTTGCAATATCCTATGCTATGGCGTGACTCAGCATGCTATTTTGTACGCTTTAAGGTGATTTTTAGCATTTTTTTGGAAATGTCACATTTTGACATTTTTGCCATACTATAGCCTTGCTTCTTCTGTCATTTTTTCAACATGCTAAAT
>NW_024659978.1:0-621 GCF_008729295.1 Plectropomus leopardus | reverse complement strand
AGACTGTGGCTGTGGTGGCTGCTGTCTTTCAGTATCCTTTGGGCTCTTTGCAGACACCTCACTTCACCGAGGTCACTGATGCTCTGTAGATGGGAACCAGTGATGTTCTGGGCAGTTTTAATCACTGCTGTAGAGCCTTCCTGTCCTGGGTCGTGCAGGAACCATGCCAGTTCTTGATGTTTCCAGTCAGGATGCTTTCTATTGCTCCTCTGTAGAAGTTAACCAGGATCCTGCTCTGGAATTTAGCCTTTCAAAGTTTCAGTAAAAAGTAAAGCCTTTTCTGTGCTTTTTTAACCTGGGTGGTGATGTGCGATGACCAAGATAGGTTCTCAGTGATCGTAATTCCAAGGAACCTGTTCACCTGCTCCACCTCAGCTCCACTGATGTAGACAGGGGTGTGTGTCTTTGCCTCCTTCTTTCTAAAATCAACAATCAGCTCCTTGGTTTTACTGACATTGAGCAGTAGGTTGTTCTCTGTGCACCACTCTGCAAGATTGTTGATTTCCTCCGGTATGAATTCTCATCGTTGTTTGTAATACGGCCGATGATGGTGGTGGTGCCGTCTGCATACTTCACAATAGAGATCTCCTGATGTCTGGGAGTGCAGTCATGGGTGCACAG
>NW_024659977.1:0-308 GCF_008729295.1 Plectropomus leopardus | reverse complement strand
GAGCCTGAGCTGGTGCGCGAGGTTGAGAAGTTCCGACTAGATATAGTCGGCCTCACCTCGACGCACGGCTTGGGCTCCTTCCCCACCAGAGAGGTGACATTCCACGTCCCCAGAGCTAGCTTCTGCAGCCCAGCTCACATGGCACCTGACCCCTACAGCCCCTCTTATGGGTGGTGAGCCCACAGGAAGGAGGTCCAGTGTCACCTCTTCGGGCTGTGCCCGGCCGGGCCCCATGGGTAAAGGCCCGGCCACCAGGCGCTTGCCATCAAGCCCCACCCCCAGGCCTGGCTCCGGGGGGGGGCTCGGTG
>NW_024659976.1:0-3120 GCF_008729295.1 Plectropomus leopardus | reverse complement strand
TGAAGGGACAAAGACTGATGTCAACACAAGCAGTTTAATCATGACACAGTGCTTTGCTTAGGGTAATTTCAACCGTTGATATCAATGTAGTATAAGTATCACATGGAGTTTCTTAAAAATACTTGTGGATTTAATTTTAGTGAAAGAGATGCTTGGTGGGCAGGATGAGAATTATTGACAACTGAGCTGGAACAATTAGTTGATTAACTGATTAGTCTCCACAATAAAAAACAAACAAATAATAAATAAATAAAAATTGGGAACTATTTCAATATTTTACAGTTGAAGGCATTTTTTAAAGCAAAAATGTCCTTCTTCAAGCCACTTTTTTGACTTGCATGATATCAATCTGAATATCTTTGAGTTTTGGACTGAGGGCCAGATGCTGACACTGTCTTTTGACATTTTATAGCACAAGTGATAAATCAGTGATGTTAGAAAATAACTGGCAGAGTAATTGATTATGACAATACTCATTTCTTGCAGCCCTAAGTGACAGGGTTTCCCTCTGTACTTAAAGGGACAGTTCACCCCAGAATTAAAAATACATATTTTTCCTCTTACCTGTAGTAAGAGCTACTTGTGGTGCTCAAAACGCAGGTGAAAAGTAAATAGTTCCTATGTGAAACCGCTCACTAAAAAGTTTTTGTGAGTTATCTTGAGTAACTGGGTCATGATTTCTGTAAAGAGACATTGCTGTTGAGTTTTTCAAATATTTGTTTTTAGTGCTTTGAGCAACACAAGCCGATTGCCATCTACTTCCATCATATTGGAGAGAAGGCAGACATCTCTACAGTCGATATCTCCAACACTTGGCTACTCACAAGAAAACAATCTAGATTCATAAGCAGCACTATAGATGAGAGGGAAAATATGTATGGGGTGAACTGTCCCTTTAAAGACAACTGTAAAACTATCAAAGACGTTTGTTTCTTATTAGTGTTACTGAAAAGCATATTGTACATATTGGCATATAATCAGTTAAGGAATGGACAAGTTTAAGTGTGAATTTTGTGTTTATGTGTTCTTTTCTAAGCTGCAAACCCACTTCAGAAATTCAGAAACACACCAAATGTTATTGAGAAGGAAACTAAGCTTATTCTTGAATAGTTTATCCATCAGACCAACAGATACCTGATTTAATACCTCGTTTTTCTTGATTTGTCGTCTGTCTGTGATAACACAAGCCAAGCCCAAACTGTGTCACTCGACTGAAAGAACAAATGAACTGTAATCTAAGGACCCAGTTGGGATCTTTCAACATCCCATTTTGTGTTTCAGCAGGCTTCCACAAAAGGATTTATTGTAGGAGCCTGTCATCTGTGCCGACAGAGCAATGATTCTGAATGAAATGCCACTGTTCTCATGTGAAATAATGGAGATTAAAAAGCAATAATTTGGCAGCATAAAACAAAATAATGAGGAAATATATATGCAAAAAAAGTTTGCTTCAACTTGAGATTTGTGTACTACTTTTTAGTTTTGCTGGAGATAAAACTTCCACATTCATTGCTGCACATAACTCAGTCGAAAGGTTTTATGCTCTAATATAAAATAAGAGAAGAAGAGTTTAAGAATACAGAGTGGGGTCAGCACTGCTCTCTGTGTCTGGCCTCTCTCACTGGTCTAGGTGTTGCGTCCAGGCCTTCAGTGCCCAGCTTTTGGGAGAGAGACAGAATTAATATGACACTGAAGCTGTCTCTCAATGTACAGAGCTTTATCTGTGCTGCTGGCCGGCCCACAGAGGAGCTTACGTTACCCTGCAAACTGCAGCAGACTTTGAGAAGAGCAGCTTTGTTCTACCGGGAACAAATAGGGGTTTATATTAAATTTGTTATGGGAGCAAATGATGTCAGAAAAGGTTAAAGGTTATGGTTTCTGTTGCCCTTTTACTTCTGCTTTACTTTTGTCTTGACAGTCATGTTTGTTTTTCTGTATCTTTAAACAGGCTGTTCTCATACACCATTTGTATGTATACCTACAAAAGGTAATGTGCCTGAATGTGTATATTACTCATTAATTGGGGAGGCAGCATGTGACCAATGTGCTGATAGGGGTAACAAACAAACGCAGGACTTTTCCCCAGGAGACCAGTGTTTGTGTCCCATGTGAAACCATTTTAAGATATTAAGTCATTTAAAGGTATGTCATCAACATGGTTCTTTTCCTAAACCTCACCTACGAAAATCTACGTTAGGTATGCAACCCTACTTTAGGAATGTAACATGACCATTCATGGGTCGTTACGTTGTTAGATACCATATGAACTGTTTTATGAACTATTGCTTTAAAATACAAACTTGTTCACGTAAGACTTTAAACTTATAGCTTATAGAGAATTTTCTAACGCTTGTAATGTTGCCAAGTTTCTATTTCTAGAGATGTCAGGTGACAGGTAAGAGTGTAATGTAATGCATCTACCTAAATGAAAACACTTAGCTTAGGCAGAAACTTTATCTAAGCATACTGAGGCTTAAGTTTTGTTGTGACACATTATCTAACTTTTTACGTCTGTAAAACATGTTTTTTCCTTCACTGTTTAAGATGGAAAAAATAGTCCTTAAATCTAAATCTGTAAACTACATGCATTGTTTGCAGACAATGTCAGGATAAATATTAAGGAAAGGGACAAACTGGACCATTCACACAAACCTGAAGAAAAAATATACCCTTAGATACTCATACACTGCACATATCACCTGCCTGTGATGTGTTCTGTATTTTTTCTGATAAAAGACTATTATTTTTGTTTTCAGTACATTTTCATTCAGAGGAACTTTTTTATAGTTCCAAGAACCCTCCTGTGTTAGCGCAGCAATAAGAAGCAACGATCAAACTTCTTGGAATGCTGCTTTTTTAAAATTTAGCTATTAGCAGTGCGTAAGATTTAGGGGCATCTAGTGGTGAGAACTGCAGATTGCAGCTAGCTGAAACTTGTCTTGTGTGACAAGAGGAACTCCCAGATAGGATTCCTTAATGGAGGTAACTAAAACACAGAATATAGCATTTCCCTGTGTCAAATCAATGTTTCTCCACTGCTGTCTGGCTTGTCTTAGACGGTTTTCTAACCCAGTATTGTGATGTGAACATTGTTGGGTTGGTCTTGTCAGAGTGGGAGCA
>NW_024659975.1:0-609 GCF_008729295.1 Plectropomus leopardus | reverse complement strand
TTGACATTTTCGCCATACTATAGCCTTGCTTCTTTGGTCATTTTTTCAACATGCTATTTTATGGGTTTTGAGGCTGTTTTTGGATGTTTTTTCAACACTGCATACTATAACAAGCCTCTATGTGCGATCCTAAGTGGTTTTCAGCACTTTTTTGGACATGTCAAATTTTGACATTTTCGCCATACTATAGCCTTGCTTTATTGGTCATTTTATCATCATGCTATTTTATGGGTTTTGAGGCTGTTGTGGATGTTTTTTCAACACTGCATACTATAACAAGCCTCTACGTGCGATACTAAGTGGTTTTCAGCATTTTTTTGGACATGTCACATTTTGACATTTTCGCCTTACTATAGCCTTGCCTTTTTGGTCATTTTTTCAACATGCTATTTTATGGATTTTGAGGCTGTTTTTGGATGTTTTTTCAACACTGCATACTATAACAAGCCTCTATGTACGATCCTAAGTGGTTTTCAGCACTTTTTTAGACATGTCATATTTTGACATTTTCGCCATACTATAGCCTTGCTTCTTTGGTCATTTTTTTCAACATGCTATTTTATGGGTTTTGAGGCCGTTTTGGGATGTTTTTTCAACACTGCATACTAT
>NW_024659974.1:0-366 GCF_008729295.1 Plectropomus leopardus | reverse complement strand
TACATTTAGGACACATGCATCAACACACACACAGTTATCACAACAGGAAGGAGGACAAGAGACGAAAATGTGCGAAAACAGTCCCTAAAACTAGTGTTCAAATATCAGTGTAAATATTAAATGTAAGCGTTTAAAAAAGGTTTTTAACAACATGTAGATCTGCTGCTAAAAACCTCTGACTGTCACTGACCTGGCGTACTGCGGTCCCGTGGTCTCGTACCATTGGCTGGATGCTTTGATGTCATCATCTTTAATCCGTCCATCCTCCATGCCCAAAGCATAGCGACAGTGAGCTGAAAACACACACACACACACACACACACACACACACACACACACACACACACAAAACAATTAAACAATCAC
>NW_024659973.1:0-247 GCF_008729295.1 Plectropomus leopardus | reverse complement strand
TTTGGTCATTTTTTCAACATGCTATTTTATAGATATATAGACAGATATACAAAACTTTATTGATCCCACATTGAGGAAAGTTGTGCATTACCGCAGCTCAGATACACATGACAGAAGGAAAACAGCAATTTAAAAAGAAAGATATGAAAGAAAAAAGACACAATATATTCATCTTTAGCTGAAGGTAATCAATATGCAAGCATACACAATATGCATTATGGGCGACAGGTTGTGGAAATATGTAGAT
>NW_024659972.1:0-398 GCF_008729295.1 Plectropomus leopardus | reverse complement strand
TTGGGACATGTCAAATTTTGAAATTTTTGCCTTACTATAGTCTTGGACTTTTGGTCATTTTTTCGACGTGCTAAATTATGGTGTTTTTGTCCATTTTTGCAACTTTCTATGCTACGGCGTGTCTTAGCAGTGTATTCTTAGCTAATTCTAGCTGTTTTGAGCAGTTTATGGGACATGTCAAATTTTGACATTTTCACCTTACTATAGTCTTAGATTTTTGGTCATTTTTTCACTATGCCAGATTATTGTGTTTTTGCCCATTGTTGCAACTTTCTATTCTATGGCTCATCTTAACAGGCTATTTTAAGTTGTTTCTAGCTGTTTTGAGCAGTTTTTGGGACATGTCAAATTTTGACATTTTTGCCTTACTATAGTCTTGGACTTTTGGTCAGTTTTTC
>NW_024659971.1:0-279 GCF_008729295.1 Plectropomus leopardus | reverse complement strand
AACATGCTTCTACATGCTATACTAAGTGGTTTTCAGCTGTTTTTTAGACACATCAAATTTTGACATTTTTGCCATACTATAGCCTTGCTGTTTTGGTCATTTTTTCAACATGCTATTTCATGGGTTTTTGGACCGTATTTGCATATTTTATCAACACGGTATATCATATGATGCTTCTACATGCTATACTAAGTGGTTTCAGCTTTTTTCTGGACATGTCAAATTTTGACATTTTTTGCCATACTATAGCCTTGCTATTTTGGTCAATTTTTTCACCAT
>NW_024659970.1:0-806 GCF_008729295.1 Plectropomus leopardus | reverse complement strand
ATAACATGCCTGTATATGCTATACTAAGTGGTTTTCAGCAGTTTTTTGGACGGGTCAAATTTTGACATTTTGGCCATACTATAGCCTTGCTTTTTTGTTCATTTTTTCAACATGCTATTTTATGGGTTTTTGGTCTGTTTCAGGATGCTTTTTCAACACTGCATACTATAACATGCCTCTATATGCTATACTAAGTACTTTTCAGCTATTTTTTGGACATTTCAATTTTTGACATTTTTGCCATACTATAGCCTTGCTTTTTTGGTCATGTTTTCAACATGCTATTTTATGGGTTTGGGGGCCAATTCGGGATGTTTTTTCAACAGTGTATACCATAACATCCATCTACATGCTATACCAAGTGGTTTTCAGATGTTTTTTGGACATGTCAATTTTTGACATTTTCGCCACACTATAGCCTTGCTTTTTGGGTCATTTTTTCAACATGCTACTTTATGGTTTTTGGGCCAATTTGGGGTGTTTTTATCAACAGTGCATACTATAACATCCCTCTACATGCTGTTCTAAGTGGTTTTCAGCTGTTTTTTGGACGTTTCAAATTTTGACATTTTCGCCATACTGTAGCCTTGCTTTTTGGTCATTTTTTCAACATGCTATTATTTGGGTTTTGGGGCCTTTTGGGGACGTTTTTTCAACACTGTATACTATAACATCCCTCTTTATGCTATACTAAGTGGTTTTCAGCCGTTTTTTGGACAGGTCAAATTGTTACATTTTCGCCATACTATAGCCTTGCTGTTTTGGTCATTTTTTCAACGTGGTTTTTTGTGGGTTTTTGGGCCGTT
>NW_024659969.1:0-490 GCF_008729295.1 Plectropomus leopardus | reverse complement strand
GTGCCATATTGTGACATTTTTGCCAAAAACAGCAAGGCTATAGCCTTGGTGTTTTGGTCATTTTTTTGAGGTTCTTTTTTATGGTGTTTTCGGCTGAATTTGAACGTTTTAATGCTATGGCGTGTTTCAGCACGCTATTTCATGCTGTTTTGAGGTGTTTTCAGCTGTTTTTAGGACGTGCCATATTGTGACATTTTTGCCAAAAACAGCAAGGCTATAGCCTTGGTGTTTTGGTCATTCTTTCAACTTTGTTTTTTATGGTGATTTTGGCCGAATTTGAACGTTTTAATGCTATGGCGTGTGTCAGTACTCTATTTTATGCAGTTTTGAGGTGTTTTCAGATGTTTTTTGGACATGCCATATTTTGACATTTTCACCAAAAACAGCAAGGCTATATTGCCTTGGTGATCTGGTAATTTTGTCGACGTCCTTTTTTATGGTGTCTTTGGCCGTATTTGAACGTTTTAATGCTATGGCGTGTTTCAGCACG
>NW_024659968.1:0-513 GCF_008729295.1 Plectropomus leopardus | reverse complement strand
TATCCTGTCCTATGGCGTATCTTGGCACGCTATTTAATGCAGTTTTATGCGGTATTCAGCTGTTTTTGGGACATGCCACTTTTTGACATTTTTGCCATACTATAGCCTTGCTTTTTGGGTCATTTTTTTCGACATGCCAAAATATGGTGTTTTTGGCTTTTTTTGCATCATTCTATGCTATGGCGTGTCTTCGCACGGTATTTAATGCAGTTTTAAGGTGTTTTCAGCTGTTTTTGGAACATGTCATTTTTTGACATTTTTGCCATACTATAGCCTTGCTTTTTGGTTCATTTTTCCGACATAGCAAAATATGGTGTTTTTGTCCGTTTTTGCATCATTCTATGCTATGGCGTGTCTTGGCACGGTATTTAATGCAGTTTTATGTAGTTTTCAGCTTTTTTTGGGACATGTGACTTTTTGACATTTTTGCCATACTATAGCCTTGCTTTTTGGGGGATTCTTTTTGGACATGCCAAAATATGGTGTTTTTGGCCTTTTTTGCATCATTCTATG
>NW_024659967.1:0-289 GCF_008729295.1 Plectropomus leopardus | reverse complement strand
CCTTGCTTTTTTTTGGGTCATTTTTTCGACATGCCAAAATATGGTGTTTTTGTCCGTTTTTGCAACTTGCTATGCCATGGCATGTCTTAGCACACTATTTAATGCAGGTTTAAGTTGTTTTTAAGTGTTTTTGGGACATGTCATTTTTTGACATTTTTCCATACTATAGCCTTGCTTTTTGGGTCATTTTTTCGACATGCCAAAATATGGTGTTTTTGTCTGTTTTTGCAACTTTCTATGCTATGGCGAACTTTGGCACGTTGTTGGAGTATATATGCTTTTAATCCAA
>NW_024659966.1:0-717 GCF_008729295.1 Plectropomus leopardus | reverse complement strand
AAGTGGTTTTCAGCTGTTTTTTGGACATGTCACATTTTGACATTTTCACCTTACTATAGCCTTGCTTTTTTGGTCATTTTTTCAACATGTTTTTTTAATGGTTTTTAGGCCATTTTGGAAAGTTTTTTCAACACTGTATACTATAACATGTCTCTACGCGCTATACTAAGTGGCTTTCAGCTGTTTTTTGGACATGTCAAATTTTGACATTTTCGCCTTACTATAGCCTTGCTTTTTTGGTCATTTTTTCAACATGCTATTTTATTGGTTATTCGGACGTTTTTTGATCATTTTTTTTTCAACACTGTAAACAATAACTTGTCTGTACGTGCTATACTCAGTGGTTTTCAGCTGTTTTTTGGACATGTCAGATTTTGACATTTTACGCCTAGCTATGGTTTTTGGGTCATTTTTTCAGTATACAATTCTATGGGTTTCTGGGTGTTTTTCGATGTCATTTCAACACTGTATACTAAAACATGCCTACATGCCCTTCTAAGTGGTTTTCAGCTGTTTTTTGGACATGTCAAATTTTGACATTTTCGTCATAATACATTACAGCATTTTCAGTCCTTTTTTTGACATGCATCCCTCCATGGTACATATTATGATGTTATGATAACATTTGGAGGGTTTTTAGGTCATTTTTAACCAAAAAAAAATGTTATGGTGTCATGGTGAATCCATAATGGTATGGTGTTACCTCAAGGAAACATC
>NW_024659965.1:0-2202 GCF_008729295.1 Plectropomus leopardus | reverse complement strand
TACTTAAAGTAAAATATATTTTTCTAGTTTCTTTTTTTTTTATATTATTTTCGTGTTTGTTTTTGTCTTTTACTTTTTGTTGCTTATTTTCAGGTGATTTTCTAGTAAACTGCTCATTTTTGGGTCATGTTTTGTTACGGTTGTCATCTCCTGCTCCCCATGTTTTTGAAAGAAACTTCAAAAGCATGGCTCAAGTTTTTAAAGGTTTAAACTAAATAAATATGTTGGGGTCCTATATGGATTGGAAATAATTATGGCTAGCACAGTGGCTACAATAGAAATAAACCTGCTAATGTTTTGAACATCCATCACCATGCTTCTTGGAATGTCATCGCATGAGGAGAAGTCGCATAACATTGCAAGAAGAGTCACATTACATCAATCAATGGAAACACAATCATCTCGCAATTGTGTTTTATCAACATTTCGAAAATACTGCTTAAGTTTTGCACATATCTTTAATGGAAACCTGCCTTCTGTCTCTTGACCAGTGTGTCTCAAGACTTAACAGTCTGTAGAGAGAGCTTATAGGCTGTACAATGCTGAATAGGATGAATCTCCTAATTTAACTTAGCCTATTAATTGCTTATAGTAGTAGTTTACCAGTATGTGATAATACCTGCAAGAACGCTATGAGATCAGGACCACAGATAGCTCCTGTGAAAACCTTGCAATAACCTCATTCCACGATAAAGGCTCTGCATACCCACACAGGTGTTTTCACTCAGTTCATCTGAGTAGACTCCTGCTCAGGTTGACATTGGGTGGAGATACACTGGGAATTACAAGAGAGGAGTCTGTACGCACCTACGCGGTCCTGAGAAGAGATCCAGTCAGGCACAGTCAGTGAAAACACCTGTGTGGGTGGACGAAAGGTGTGTAGAGGCTTTAGTGGTTACTCACTGTTTGTTCACCCATTCTCACAAGATGATTTATTCCCTGAACCCTTTTTAATAAGCCAAACATAACACCTGCTGCTTCTTTTGAACTTATTTTAAGGCTATATCATAACTGACATTTTATGAAAAATCTGCGAGATTTATCAGATTAATACAGCCCAATGGCCAGGGAAAAAATGGCATAACATGTTTCTTCAGACACTAATGTGTTACATTTGCATGTTATTAAGTAGGGGAGAGAACTTTCAGCAATGCTGTGAGTAAATGTTTATGTATGTATATTCAGTTTAGGCACAAAAATCCTGTTTAAGCTTAAAATATGTGGTTTTCAAAGCGCATTCCCTGCTGGAAAAGTAGGGGTATCTCATACAAAACAACAATTTTTTGTTCTACTGTCCTGGCAGGAAAAGCAGCGATGTCCCAGATAAAAAAGAATTGCTTTCATAGCACCATCACTATTAGAAAAACAACCGCTAGTCACTACAAAACAACCCTGTTTGGTGTCAAAAAAAAACCAAAAAAAAGCCGCTGGGAACATAACAATGACTCATCAAATTACAACCAGTTTTATTGTGTCATTGTTTGCTGGTCTCGAACAGTGGTCTGCAACTTGGCAGGAATCTTGCTGACGTGACACGCCATCCATCGCCTCAATCCTTACTTATTAATTAGCTCATGTGCTACATGACTTTGGAAAACTTTTGCCTAAACATACAAAACAATATTTTCTTTTGGTGATTGGAATGATTGGTAAGAAACTTAAAGGAGCTGTATATGACATTCAGAACATTTTTGTGATTCAGAGCCTGAGTCAGGATTGTTTGTACACAGCTTGCAATCTGAACAAGCAGCCAGCAGCTAATAGTGCTAACACCATGAACAACACTAACATCTTCAACGGTGCTAACAGAAGTATCAGTGTTAAATATACTGATACTTTTATACATAAACTACGGAAGCCCTAAGCGGACGTGTTTTTTTTTTTTTTTACAAGCCGTTTTCTCGATATAACGAGATATTATCTCATTATCTCGAGAAAAAGGAGTTTGTTTTCCTGAGATATTATCTCGTTATCTTGAGAAAACGAACTTTGTTTTCCCGAGATATTAAGTCGTTATCTCGAGAAAACGAACTTTGTTTTTTTTTTTTGTTTGTTTGTTTTTTAACTTTATTGAATGAACGTCAGAAGAAGAAGTGGCGGGTGGATGATGTGACAGCAGGTGCCGTGCGGTGTTCAGCGCGGACAAATGCGCAAGGTAAGATGATTATTACAGGAACACATCACCCAAATTCATCAGTAATC
>NW_024659964.1:0-1205 GCF_008729295.1 Plectropomus leopardus | reverse complement strand
TTAGCCGCAACTTATGCGCTTTTCATTCTTCATTTTATGATATTCACAACTGTGTGCTTGTTTATAAAAACTAATCGGAAAGTTATTATTATTATATCATGTGAAGAATGGATTGGCAAAGATGTCCAGCAGCTTCCAGGTGTCTCCTGGAAAAAGGACAGACTGCATAATGTTTTTCTCCCTCTGGTGACAATTTGTAATTCACATGATGAGTCAATTCATAATTTCTAGTCAGCCTTTCACAATAACTACTTTTGTTTGATAATTTATTGTCACCGAAATGTGATCATTGTAATTTTTTAGACTATTTTATGTCACTTTTATACAGGAATACACAAGAAAGTGTGAACGACATGACAGTATCTTTACAGAAGGACTTAACCCTCAGGGACTGTTAGCCGCAACTTATGCGCTTTTCATTCTTCATTTTTTGACACTTTTAGCTGTGTTCTTGCATATGGAAAAAAATTGGCAAGATTGTGTGTTTTTGTTGTCTTATCTTGGAATTTCAGCTCCTACAATAAGTCTACAATACACTGTGGAAACTAAATTGTTATATTCAGACTGTTAAGTACAAAAAGTGCTCTATTCAAACTGACATTTTTGATCCCACAGCCATCAAAGCGTAAAAAAAAACATGCTTTGTATTATTTCTAGCTGTCATTCNCAGGACTACACAAGAAAGTGTGGACGACATGACAGTATCTTTACAGAAGGACTTAACCCTCAGGGACTGTTAGCCGCAACTTATGCGCTTTTCATTCTTCATTTTATGATATTCACAACTGTGTGCTTGTTTATAAAAACTAATCGGAAAGTTATTATTATTATATCATGTGAAGAATGGATTGGCAAAGATGTCCAGCAGCTTCCAGGTGTCTCCTGGAAAAAGGACAGACTGCATAATGTTTTTCTCCCTCTGGTGACAATTTGTAATTCACATGATGAGTCAATTCATAATTTCTAGTCAGCCTTTCACAATAACTACTTTTGTTTGATAATTTATTGTCACCGAAATGTGATCATTGTAATTTTTTAGACTATTTTATGTCACTTTTATACAGGAATACACAAGAAAGTGTGAACGACATGACAGTATCTTTACAGAAGGACTTAACCCTCAGGGACTGTTAGCCGCAACTTATGCGCTTTTCATTCTTCATTTTTTGACACTTTTAGCTGTGTTCTTGCATATGGAAAAAAAT
>NW_024659963.1:0-301 GCF_008729295.1 Plectropomus leopardus | reverse complement strand
CACACACACACACACACACACACACACACACACACACACACACACAGTCAGGAAAACACGGCATGTATCCGCTGATAAGACACACACTTCCTGAGTTCCCCGTGTGAACACCGTCCTTTAGGATCTGCTGCTCTCTACTCTGATCTGTAGTCCTGGTCCTGGTCCCAGTTTGGTGTATGTACTGGGAGAGACTGGCTGGTCCGGTTGCTATGGTAACTAATACATATATGACAAGTGAGGCAGAGACGGCAAGTTCACTGGTACAAAAGTCTGATTTAGAGCTGATCAGTCCTCACAGAGA
>NW_024659962.1:0-721 GCF_008729295.1 Plectropomus leopardus | reverse complement strand
AATAAATAAATAAAAATTATAACATCACACAGTTGTTTGCTGCCCGCATCACCATATCAGTCCATTATTACTGGACTAATCTAAGTGTAGGAAGTCATGTCTGATGGGAGGGGGTCAATGAGCGGGGCAAGGTGTAGGCATTGTATCAGGGTGTCATTTCAGTAGCAGGAAGCCTGTCAAGATAATTAAGTAGTGGTTTCCAGTATGAATGAAATTTCTCAGGGCGGCCTCTGAGGCTGAATTTGATTTTCTCAAGTTTAAGTAGGAATAGCAAATCATGTAGCCAGGAGAGACATGTCATTTTTTGACAATTTCGCCTTACTATAGCCTTGCTTTTAGGGTCATTTTTTCAACATGCCATATTATGGTGTTTTTGGCAGTTTCTGCATCATTCTATGCAATGACGTATCTCGGCACGCTATTTCATGCAGTTTTCAGCGTTTTTTTAGCTGTTTTTGAGACATGTCATTTTTTGACAATTTCACCTTACTATAGCCTTGCTTTCACAGTCATTTTTCTTGACATGCCATATTAAGGTGTTTTTGGCAGTTTCTGCATCATTCAGTGCCATGGCGTGTCTTGACACGCTATTTCATGCAGTTTTCAGCTGTTTTCAGCTGTTTTTGAGACATGTCATTTTTTGACAATTTCACCTTACTATAGCCTTGCTTTCGCAGTCATTTTTCTTGACATGCCATATTAAGGTGTTTTTGGCAGTTTC
>NW_024659961.1:0-259 GCF_008729295.1 Plectropomus leopardus | reverse complement strand
GATTTTTGACATGCTAGATTTTGTTGTTTTTGGCCATAATTGCACGTGTTATTGCTATGGCGTGCCTGAGCATGCTATTTTATGCTGTTTTGAGGTGTTTTCAACTGTTTTTGGGATGGGTCAAATTTTGACATTTTTGCCATACTATAGCCTTGCTGTTTTCTTCAAATTTTTGACAGCCTAGATTTTGCTGTTTTTGGCCATAATTGCATGTTTTAATGTTATGGTGTGCTTGAGCACGCTAGTTTATGCTGTTTTG
>NW_024659960.1:0-569 GCF_008729295.1 Plectropomus leopardus | reverse complement strand
CTTGCTTTTTCGGTCATTTTTTTTGACATGCCATATTCTGTTTGTTTTGGCCATTTTTGCATCATTCTATGCCATAGCGTGTTTCGGCACGCTATTTAATGCAGTTTTCAACTATTTTAAGCTGTTTTTGGGACATGTCATTTTTTGACATTTTTGCCTTACTATAGTCTTGCTTTTTCTATCTTTTTTTTTTTTGACATGCCATATTCTGTTGTTTTTGGCCATTGTTGCATCGTTCTATGCCATGGCATGTATCCGCACGGTATTTTATGCAGTTTTCAACAGTTTTTGGCTGTTTTTGGGACATGTCATTTTTTGACATTTTTGCCTTACTATAGTCTTGCTTTTTTCGGCCATTTTCTTGACATGCCATTTTCTGGGTTTTTTGGCCATTTTTGCATCATTCTATGCCATGGCGTGTTTAGGCACGCTATTTTATGCAGTTTTCAACAGTTTTTAGCTGTTTTTGGGATATGAAATTTTTCACATTTTTGCCTTACTATAGTCTTGCTTTTTCCGTCATTTTTTCCACATGCCATATTATTGTGTTATTGGCCGTTGTTGCATCA
>NW_024659959.1:0-752 GCF_008729295.1 Plectropomus leopardus | reverse complement strand
CATGTCCTAAAAACAGTTGAAAACCACTTAATATAGAAAGTAGAGGCATATTATAGTATTCAGTGTTAAAAAAAAACCCATCAAAGAATTCTTTTGCCATACTATAGTCTTGCTTCTTTGGTCAGTTTTTCAACATGCTATTTTATGGGTTGTCGGACATTTTTTGGATTTTTTTTCAAGACTGAATACTGTAATATGCCTCTACCTGCTATACTAAGTGGTTTTCAACTGTTTTTAGGACATGTGAAATTTTGACATTTTTGCCATACTATAGCCTTGCTTTTTTGGTCAGTTTTTCAACATACTGTTTAATGGGTTTTTAGGCAGATTTTGGATATTTTTTCAACACTGTATACTATAACATGCCTCTACCTACTATACTACGTGGTTTTCAACAGTTTTTAGGACATGTCAAATTTTGACATTTTTGCTTTTTTGGTCAGTTTTTCAACATGCTATTTAATGGGTTTTTTCGCTGTTTTTGGATGTTTTTTCAACACTGAATACTGTAACATGCTTTTACCTGCTATACTAAGTGGTTTTCAGCTGTTTTTACGATATATTTTAGGACAAATTTTGACATTCTTGCCATACTATAGCCTTGCTTTTTTGGTCAGTTTTTCAACATGCCATTTTATAGGTCTTTGGACCTTTTTTGATTTTATTTTTCAACACTGAATACTGTAATATGCCTCTACCTGCTACACTAAGTGGTTTTCAACTGTTTTTAGGACATGTCAAATTTTGACATT
>NW_024659958.1:0-295 GCF_008729295.1 Plectropomus leopardus | reverse complement strand
TTAGCAGTTTTTTGGAAATGTCATTTTTTGCCATTTTTGCCATACTATAGCCTTGCTGTTTTGGTCATTTTTTTCGACATGCCGAATTTGGGTGTTTTTGGCGTTTTTTGCAACATTCTATGCTATGGCGTGTCTTGGCACACTATTTTATATCGTTTTCATCAGTTTTTAGCAGTTTTTTGGAAATTTCAATTTTGGACATTTTTGCCATACTATAGCCTTGCTTTTTTTGGGTCAGTTTTCTGACATACTGAATTCGGGTGTTTTTGGCGTTTTTTCCAACATTCTATGCAAT
>NW_024659957.1:0-587 GCF_008729295.1 Plectropomus leopardus | reverse complement strand
TTAAGCTGTTTTTGGGACATGTCATTTTTTGACATTTTGCCTTACTATAGCCTTGCTTTTGGGGTCATTTTTTCAACATACCAAATTATGGTGTTTTTGGCCATTTTTGCAACATTCTATGTTGTGGGGTGCCTCTGCAAGCTGTTTTATGCAGTTTACAGCTGTTTAAAGCTGTTTTTGGGACATGTCATTTTTTGACATTTTTGCCTTACTATAGCCTTGCTTTTTGGGTCATTTTTTCAACATGCCAAATTATGGTGTTTTTGGCCATTTTTGCAACATCCCATGTCGTGGGATGCCTCAGCAAGCTGTTTTATGCAGTTTACAGCTGTTTAAAGCTGTTTTTGGGATATGTCATTTTTTGACATTTTTGCCTTACTATAGCCTTGCTTTTGGGGTCATTTTTTTCAACATACCAAATTATGGTGTTTTTGGCCATTTTTGCAACATCCTATGTTGTGGGGTGCCTCTGCAAGCTGTTTTATGCAGTTTACAGCTATTTAAAGCTGTTTTTGGGACATGACATTTTTTGACATTTTTGCCTTGCTTTTTGTGTCATTTTTTCAACATGCCAAATTATTGTGTTT
>NW_024659956.1:0-612 GCF_008729295.1 Plectropomus leopardus | reverse complement strand
ACTGTTCACCACCTTGGTTCTGTTGAACTGCACTACGCTTATCCCGTTGCCTTTCCGGAGCATTCCTGCTCCCTTGTTTCCTAGCTTTCCTGGATCCTGGCCGCAACCCTGGCTGTGCCTGATCGTGCTGATAGCTGTGCTGGTGCTGTGACCCTGCCTTTGGTTGTGCTCATGCTGTGGCTGCACTGATACTGTGCCCCCCACTCGCCCTGATTGTGGTCTTGGTTGCGCTGATGCTGTTATCATGCCTTTGGTCACCTCCCTATCAATATACGCATGAGACTCTTATCAACACCCACAATATCATCATAGAGTGCATTTGATAATTTCATACCTATCGTTATTGTAATATGACATGCATCTGTTTACATTATTGCTGTGCCTCTGTCCCCCTCTTTCCCCCTCTCTCTTTCTCTTTCCTTTTTGCCACAATTGTATTTCATTTGTTATTTATGACATCTATTGCACGTCTGTCCGTCCTGGAAGAGGGATCCCTCATCATCCTCTGCAGCTCTTCCTGAGGTTTCTAACTTTTTTTTTTCCCTGTTACAAGGATTCTTTTTCAGGAGTTTTTCCTTGGGTGATGTGAGGGTCTATGGGCAGAGGGATGTT
>NW_024659955.1:0-489 GCF_008729295.1 Plectropomus leopardus | reverse complement strand
CTAATGTTGGTTATTATGATGGTTTATCAGTTATCACACAGACGTGTTTTTTAAGTGTGACAGCTGACAGATGTACCTTAACTGCTGAGCTGCCAGGATGCTTCGCGTCAGCAAGGCGATCTCCTTCCTCCTGCAGCTTGTTGATCTCACTCTCATGTGCGAGCAGTCCGTTATTTTTGAATTTCTGTAGAAGAAAAAAAAAAAAAAGATAAAGGTGCAGTCTTAAAACAGCGCATGCTCCACCCGCCTGTTTTTCATGTTCACGTCTCAGCGCGAGGCGACCACATTAAGTGTTCGGGCTACATCGCCCTTCAAACGAAGGTCAGAGACACACTAAAACCCAAAAAGTGTTTAGAAAATAAATGACATAATGACTTCATTTCTATTAAAATAGTTGTAGCCAAGTAACCAATTCAGAAAAACAACCAGAACATTCAAAAAAGTGTTTTTAAAAAAGACTTAAATGTTTAGTAAAGTAGTTTTCATAGT
>NW_024659954.1:0-359 GCF_008729295.1 Plectropomus leopardus | reverse complement strand
GTTTTGGGACATGTCATATTTTGACATTTTTGCCATACTATAGCCTTGCCTTTTTTTGTCATTTTTTCAACATGCATTTTTATGGTGTTTTTGGCCGTTTTAACAAAATTCTCTGCTATGGCGTGTCTTGGCACGCTATTTTATGCTGTGTTGAGTTGTTTTCAAGATTTTATGGACATGTCTGTTACAAACCCAGCTGACAATGGGGAAAAGGGAAGTAACACACACACACACACAACTGATGGAGGAGATTGTGATTCAAGGTGCATTTATTTAAAAAAAGAACATGACGACATTATGTGCAAAACAGATAAGGGCCACAGGGTGCTGTCAAAACATTCAAATAAATACAATGAAAA
>NW_024659953.1:0-1068 GCF_008729295.1 Plectropomus leopardus | reverse complement strand
TCCTCATTAGTATAGTGGTCAGTATCCCCGCCTGTCACGTGGGAGACCGGGGTTCAATTCCCCGACGGGGAGGTTAGTTTCCTTTTCAAACATACTGCATCACCTCAACTCATCCATGTCAGATGGCTAAACAACATTGCTGAATCGGCTGGAAAAGTGGCAACAAGCAAGAGCACTGTATTAGTCATTTTTTTCAGATTCAGTCAGATTCCATTGACAGACGAATTCAGTGGAGCAAAGGAATCTTGCATTGGCCTGGAATCGAACACGGGCCTCCCGCGTGGCAGGCGAGAATTCTACCACTGAACCACCAATGACGAAATATCATTTATATGAGCGGGAACAAAGGCTGAAAAACACTTGGTCCAAACAAGCAGCAGAAAGACTGGATACACGGGAAGGTTAGCGGAGGAAAACCACTGGAGGAAGGAACGAAGTGAAACACTACGGAACGAGGCAGAATGATCTGGCAGAGAAGTGAAGAGCAGCTTTTCTGGAGGAGCTGATTGCTCCATAGGCCTGGGGTTTTCTGTGTGCCTCATTATAGTGTTGTGCAGTCTGCTGAGCCTCATCCATGTACTGCCTCATCAGTGTTGTGCACATAACCGAGCACACACACATGCATTTATTAATTGTTAGGATATATTGTGTATTTTTGGTATGCTTTACTTTATTGTACAAACGTGAGTGAATTGCCAACTATTGTGTCAAGAGCTCCAAAATCCTTCACCTGTCACCTGATTTTGGAGCTCTGAGGAGCTCTGAGCACAATAACACTTTGATGACATGTGATTCAGATTAAAGCAGTTTCTTCAGCTGAACATTTCAAATGTTTCATTTCCTCTTTGAGTTGAGAATGTGAGCAAACAGCAGAAATGTTGAACACCATCAGAAAGCACCTCAAAGTCATTTGCAATTGGCAGGTTTTGAACCCCTTAGTACTTCTTTGTAAGTTAGACAGCGCAGGACTTTGTTTGCCCTAGCTAGCTCCACAAAGACTGCAACTCAACATGGGTACCACGACAGTGGCGATCAACTAGCTTTGTTTACCCAGGCTTTCTCTCCCTC
>NW_024659952.1:0-566 GCF_008729295.1 Plectropomus leopardus | reverse complement strand
TTTTTGGACATGCTATTTAATGGTGTTTTGGGATGTTTTTGCAAAATACTTTGCTATGGCGTGTCTCGGCACGCTATTTTATGTGGTTTAAAATGGTTTTAAGCAGTTTTTCGGGAATGTCATTTTTTGACATTTTTGCCTTACTATAGCCTTGCATTTTGGTGGATTTTTGGACATGCTATTTAATGGTGTTTTGGGATGTTTTTGCAAAATCCTTTGTTATGGCGTGTCTCGGCATGCTATTTTATGTGGTTTAAAATGGTTTTAAGACGTTTTTTGGAAATTGTATTTTGTGACATTTTTGCCATACTATAGCTTGCATTTTTGGTGGATTTTTGTACATGCTATTTAATACTGTTTTGGGATGTTCTTGCAACATCTTCTGCTGTGGCGTGTCACAGCACGCTATTTTATGTGGTTTAAAATTGTTTTAAGCAGTTTTTCGGAATGTCATTTTTTGACATTTTTGCCATACTATAGCCTTGCATTTTTGGTGTTTTTTTGGACATGCTATTTAAGGGTGTTTTGGAATGTTTTTGCAAAATCCTTTGCTATGGGGTGTCTCA
>NW_024659951.1:0-373 GCF_008729295.1 Plectropomus leopardus | reverse complement strand
TCATTTTTTTGGCATGCTATATTTTGGTGTTTTTGGCCATTTCTGCAGGTTTTAATGATATGGCGTTTCTCAGCGTGCTATTTTATGCTGATTTGAAGTGTTTTTAGCTGTTTTTGGGAAACGTCATTTTTTGACATGTTTGCCATACTATAGCCTTGCTTCTTTGGTCATTTTTTTTGACATGCTATATTCTGGTGTTTTGAAGGGTTTTAGCAGGTTTTAATGCTATGGCCTGTGTCAGCACGCTATTTCATGCTGATTTGAAGTATTTAAAGTAGTTTTTGGGACACGTCATTATTTGACTTTTGCCATACTATAGCCTTGCTTTTTGGTGAATTTCATGACATGCTATATTTTGGTGTTTTGGGCAAAT
>NW_024659950.1:0-566 GCF_008729295.1 Plectropomus leopardus | reverse complement strand
TCCCAGCGAGCCATTTTATGTTGTTTGGAAGTGCTTTCAGCTGTTTTCGGGACATGTCATTCTTTGACATTTTTGCCATACTATAGCCTTGCTTTTTTGGTCATTTTTTTGACATGCTATTTTATTTTGTTTTTGGCCATGTTTGCACGTTTAAATACCATGGCGTGTCTCAGTGAGCCATTTTAAACTGTTTGGAAGTGCTTTCAGCTGTTTTTGGGACATGTCATTTTTTGACATTTTTGCCATACTATAGTCTTGGTTTTTTGGTCATTTTTTCGACATGCTATTTTATGGTGTTTTTGGCTTCATTTGTACGTTTAAATGTCATGGTGTGTCCCAGCGAGCCATTTTATGTTGTTTGGAAGTTTTTTCAGCTGTTTTTGGGACATGTCATTCTTTGACATTTTTTCCATACTATAGCCTTGCTGTTTTGGTCATTTTTTCGACATGCTATTTTATTTTGTTCTTTCACCACATTTGCACATTTTAATGCCATGGCCTGTCTCAGCGAGTCATTTAAAACTGTTTGGAAGTGTTTTCAGCTGTTTTTGGGACATGTCATTTTT
>NW_024659949.1:0-429 GCF_008729295.1 Plectropomus leopardus | reverse complement strand
CGCTGTCGGTCCAGTGTGCGGTGGAGGGGGTGCTCAGCATTGTTCATAATGGCGAGCAGTTTTTTAAGTGTCCTCCTCTCCACCACCGTCTCCACGGTCTCCAGCCTGAAACCCACCACAGAGCCAGCTTTCCTAATGATTTTATTAAGTCTGCTGGTGTCACTGGCTCTGATGCTGCTGCCCCAACAAACAGCAGCGTAGAAGACGGCACTGGAGACAACAGACTGGTGGAAGATCTCCAGCATCTTGCTGCACACGTTGAAGGATCGTAGCTTCCTCAGGAAGTAGAGTCTGCTCATCCCCTTCTTGTACACAGCGTCAGTGTTAGATTTCCAGTCCAGTCTGTTATTTATCACCACACCCAGATATTTGTCGGCCTCCACCTCCTCCACAGTCTCCCCCCGGATGTTTAAAGGCTGCGACGACGTC
>NW_024659948.1:0-474 GCF_008729295.1 Plectropomus leopardus | reverse complement strand
ACATGCTAATTTTTGTTGTGTTTTAACATTTTTGCAACTTTCTATGCAATAACGTGTTTAGGCATGCTATTTAATTCAGTTTTAAGCTATTTTTAGCTGTTTTTGGGAGGTGCCATTTTTTGACATTTTTGCCATAGTATAGCCTTGCTGTTTTGGTCAATTTTTTCAACATGCTAATTTTTGGTGTTTTTGGCCGTTGTTGATACTTTCTATGCTATAGCGTGATTAGGCACGCTATTTAATGCGTTTTTAAGCTATTTGGAGCTGTTTTTGGGAGGTGCAATTTTTTGACATTTTTGCCATAGTATAGCCTTGCTGTTTTGGTCAATTTTTTCAACATGCTAATTTTTGGTGTTTTTGGTCGTTTTTGCAACTTTCTATGCAATAACGTGATTAGGCACGCTATTTAATTCAGTTTTAAGCTATTTTTAGCTGTTTTTGGGAGGTGCCATTTTTTGACATTTTTGCCATAGT
>NW_024659947.1:0-808 GCF_008729295.1 Plectropomus leopardus | reverse complement strand
CTTTTTGCAACTTTCTTTGCTATGGCGTGTCTTGGCAGGCTATTCTAAGCTGTTTTAAGCTGTTTTCAATAGTTTTTGGGACATGCTAAATTTGGACATTTTTGCCTTACTATAGTCTTGGATTTTTGGTCATTTTTTCGACATGCCAAATTATGCTGTTTTAGACTTTTTTTTGCAACTTTCTTTGCTATAGCGTGTCTTTGGGGGCTATTCTAACTTGTTTTAAGCTGTTTTCAACAGTTTTTGGGACATGCCAAATTTTGACATTTTTGCCTTACTATAGTCTTGGAGTTTTTGTCATTTTTTCGACATGCCAAATTATGCTGTTTTTGACTTTTTTTGCAACCTTCTTTGCTATAGCATGTCTTGGCAGGCTATTCTGAGTTGTTTTAAGCTGTTTTCAACAGTTTTTGGGAGATGCCAAATTTTGACATTTTGCCTTACTATAGTCTTGGATTTTTTGTCAATTTTTTGACATGCCAAATTATGCTGTTTTTGGTTCTTTTTGCAACTTTCTTTGCTATGGCGTGTCTTGGCAGGCTATTCTAAGCAGTTTTAAACTGTTTTCAACAGTTTTTGGAACATGCCAAATTTTGACATTTTGCCTTACTATAGTCTTGGATTTTTGATCATTTTTTTGACATGCCAAATTATGCTGTTTTAGGCTTTTTTTGCAACTTTCTTTGCTATAGCATGTCTTGGGAGGCTATTCTAAGCGGTTTTAAACTGTTTCAACAGTTTTTGGGACATGACAAATTTTGACATTTTTGCCTTACTATAGTCTTGGATTTTTGGTCATTTTTTTGAC
>NW_024659946.1:0-249 GCF_008729295.1 Plectropomus leopardus | reverse complement strand
ATAAAGCTAGGACGTAATCTAGGAAAATATTTTGGACAAATGTTTGGTTTTTTTTGGACATTTTTGGCATACTATAGCCTTGCTTTTTCGGTCATTTTTTTAGACATGCTATATTATGTTGTTTTTGGCTGTTTTTGCACTTTTTAATGCTATGGCGTGTCTCAGCAGGCTATTTTATGCTATTTTGAAGTGTTTTTAACTATTTCTGGGACATATCACTTTTTGACATTTTTGCCATACTATAGCCTT
>NW_024659945.1:0-759 GCF_008729295.1 Plectropomus leopardus | reverse complement strand
AAAAGCTTGCTGAGAGACACCATAGCATTCAAACATGCAAATATGGTCAACAAGCCCATGATATAGCATGTTGAAAAAATGACCCAAAACGCAAGGCTATACTAAGGCAAAAATGTCAAAATTTGACATGTCCCAAATGCAGCTGCAAACACCTCAAAACTGCCTAAAAAGCATGCTGAGACATGCCATAGCATTAAAATGTCTAAAGACGGCCAAAAAAAACATAATATAGAATGTCGAACAAAGCAACAAAAAAGCAAGGCTATAGTAAGGCAAAAATGTCAAATTTTGACATGTCCCAAAAACAGCTGAAAACACCTTCAAACAGCATAAAATAGCATGCTGAGACATGCCATAGCATTAAAAGGTGCAAATATGCTGAAAAACACAATGATGTAGCATGTTGAAAAAATGACCAACACAGCAAGGCTATAGTTAGGCAAAAATGTCAAAATTTGACATGTCCCAAAAACAGCTGAAAACACCTTAAAACGGCATAAAATAGCGTGCTGAGACATGCCATAGCATTAAAATGTATAAAAACGGCCGAAAACACCATAAAATAGCACGTCGGAAAAATGACCAAAAAACCAAGGCTATAGAAAGGCAAAAATGTCAAAATTTGACAAGTCCCAAAAACAGCTGAAAAAAACCTTAAAATAGCATAAAATAGCACGCTGAGACATGCCATAGCATAAAAACGTATGAAAACGGCCCAAAACACCATAATATAGAATGTCAAAAAAATGACCAAAAAAG
>NW_024659944.1:0-657 GCF_008729295.1 Plectropomus leopardus | reverse complement strand
TTGTATATTAAGGTGTTTTTGGCCATATTTAAACGTTCTAATGCTATAGCGTGTCTCAGCATGCTCTTTTATGCTGTTTTGAGGTGTTTTCAGCTGTTTTTTGGACGGGTCATTTTTTGACATTTTTGCCATACTATAGCCTTGCTTTCTCGGCCATTTTTTCAACATGCTATATCAAGGTGTTTTTGGCCATATTTAAACGTTCTAATGCTATGGCGTGTTTCAGCACGCTATTTTATGCTTTTTTGAGGTGTTTTCAGCTGTTTTTTGGACAGGTGATTTTTTGACATTTTTGCCATACTATAGCCTTGCTTTTTCGGTCATTTTTTCAACATGCCACATTAAGGTGTTTTTGGCCATATTTGGACGTTCAAATGCTATGGCGTTTCTCAGCACGCTATTTTATGCTGTTTTGAAGTGTTTTCAGTTGTTTTTTGGACAGGTCATTTTTTGACATTTTGACATTTTGCCATACTATAGCCTTGCTTTCTCGGTCATTTTTTCAACATGCTATAGTAAGGTGTTTTTGGCCATATTTAAACGTTCTAATGCTATGGCATGTCTCAGCACGCTCTTTTATGCTGTTTTGAGGTGTTTTCAGCTGTTTTTTGGACAGGTCATTTTTTGAAATTTTTGCCATACTATAGCCTTGCTTTT
>NW_024659943.1:0-545 GCF_008729295.1 Plectropomus leopardus | reverse complement strand
CAAAAATGTCAAAATGTGACATGTCCCAAAAACAGCTGAAAACACCTCAAAACAGCATAGAATAACTTGCCAAGACATGCCATAGCACAGAAAGTTACAAAAACAGCCATAAACACCATAATAACGCATGTTGAAAAAATGACCCTAAAAGCAAGGCTATAGTAAGGCAAAAATGTCAAAATATGACATGTCCCAAAAACACCTGAAAACACCTCAAAACAGCATGAAATAGCGTGCCAAGTCATGCTATAACAAAGAAAGTTGCAAAAACGGTGGAAAACCCCATAATAATGCATGCTGAAAAAGTGACCCAAAAAGCAAGGCTATAGTAAGGCAAAATTGTCAAAATATGACTTGCCCAAAAACACCTGAAAACTCCTCAAAACAGCATAAAATAGTGTGGGAAGACATGCCATAGCATAGAAAATTGCAAAAGCGGTCAAAAATCCCATAACGATGCATGTTGAAAAAACAACCCAAAAAGTAAGGCTATAATAAGGCAAAAATGTCAAAATATGACATGTTCCAAAAACAGCTGAACACAC
>NW_024659942.1:0-1180 GCF_008729295.1 Plectropomus leopardus | reverse complement strand
CACACACACACACACACACACACACACTCACCCCCACCCCACTCTGTGCCAACACAGGAAGTTTTTTGCAGACTCTATTGTTTCAACTTTTCAAGGAAGTCTCTGCCGTGTGTTCCCTTTTACGGAAATGAATCAACCTTATGCTATGTTAGTATTCTAGTTTTGGGCCTATGCTCAGGCACAGTCTATTATGAGATCAATGAAGGCATGATAGTAATAAACATGTTCTTGGATTTAACATTTTGGGCAGAATAAGTCTTAACACATGAATTTAGCCTCAGCTACATTAATTAAAGCAAAATGAATGGTACTGACACACTTCTAAATAAAACCAGTGCCTTTATTCTACAAATGTCTCTTCCATTCAGTCAAAGGATCAACCAAAAATATATACACACATTTCCTAGCATGGTAATAAAATGTATATACAAATCAGTCTGTCACCAAACTTTTTTAAAGGAACAGTGTGTGAGATTTAGGGGGATTTTGTGGCATTGGTGTGGTGAGGACTGCAGATTGCAACCAGCTGAAATCTCTCCTGGTTAGAATTCTTTTATTAGTCATTGTTCAGGAGGTTTTAACCTGAAGCCAAATTATCCACAGAGGTCTCCTCTCCAAAACAGACACCAGGTGATTAAAACTGGTAAAAACACTGAATAAAGCAGTTTCACATTACAAATCAGTGTTTCTTAGGCACTGTTTGTCATGTCGGAAATAGGTGGCTAGCCCAGCACCTGTTAGTGTGTGCTTACCTTTTTTCTCTGATATGTTAAGATTGGGACATTCAGGAGGTTTTTAACTGGGAGCCAAATTATCCACAAAGGTCTCCTCCTCTCAAAAACAATGGAAAAAAACCCTGAATAATGCAGTTTCACGTTAAAAAATATCAGTGCTGTTCTGACGCTGCTTTTCGCAGACGGGCTTCGAACTATGATTGCCTACCAAAAAAAATAAATAAATAGAAGCAAAGAAAAAAGCAAGAAAAAATAGAATGGCCCTATCAAGAGCCAGTGTTTGGTTTGTCCATTCAGGGCTACATGGTAACGCAACATGCCGATCTCTATAGACAATGACCCATCGCCTATGTAGATATAAATGCAACAACGAAACAGAGCGATTCTTATTTTGAGGTGATTATACACACTTAAAAAAAACATAATTATATTATTATATTCCATTT
>NW_024659941.1:0-468 GCF_008729295.1 Plectropomus leopardus | reverse complement strand
GATGTTTTTCAGCTGTTTTTGCAAAATCCTTTGCTATGGCGTGTTTCGGCATGCTATTTTATGAGGTTCTATGGGGTTTTCAGCAGTTTTTTGGAAATTTCATTTTTTTACGGTTTTGCCATGCTATAGCCTTGCTTTTTCGGTTGTTTTTTCAACATGCTATATTATGATGTTTTTTTGCTGTTTTTGCAAAATCCTTTGCTATGACGTGTTTCAGCATGCTTTTTCATGAGGTTTAGGGGGTTTTCAGCAGTTTTTAGGAAAATCATATTTTGACATTTTTGCCATACTATAGCCTTGCTTTTTTTCTTTCATGTTTTTTCAACATGCTATATTATGATTTTTTTGGATGTTTTTGCAAAATCCTTTGCTATTGCGTTTCTCTGCATGCTATTTTATGAGTTTTTTTGTGGTTTTCAGCAGTTTTTGGAAGTGTCATATTTTGACATTTTTGCCATACTATAGCCT
>NW_024659940.1:0-269 GCF_008729295.1 Plectropomus leopardus | reverse complement strand
CCTTGCTTTTTGGGTCATTTTTTCGACATGACAAAATATGGTGTTTTCGGCCGTTTTTGCAACTTTGTATGCTATTGCTTGTCTCAGCATAGTATTTAATGCAGTTTTCAGGTGTTTTCAGCTGTTTTTGGTGAAATGTAATTTTTTGACATTTTTGGCATACTATAGCCTTGCTTTTTGGGTCATTTTTTCGACATGACAAAATATTGTGTTTCTGGCAGTTTTTGCAACAGTCTTTGCTATGGCGTGTCTCGGTGCAGTATTCAATG
>NW_024659939.1:0-269 GCF_008729295.1 Plectropomus leopardus | reverse complement strand
CCTGGCTGTTTTTGGATGTTATTTCACCACTGTGTCCTATAACGCGCATCTAGATGCTATACTAAATGGTTTTCAGCTGTTTTTGGGATATGTCAATTTTCGACATTTTTGCCATACTATAGCCTTGCTTCTTTGGTCATTTTTTTAATGTGCTATTTTATGGGGTTCCTGGCTATTTTTGGATGTTTTTTCACCACTGTGTGCTATAACGCGCCTCTACTTGCTATAATAAGTGGTTTTTAGCTGTTTTTGGGATATGCCAATTTTTG
>NW_024659938.1:0-730 GCF_008729295.1 Plectropomus leopardus | reverse complement strand
AACATGTCACATTTTGACATTTTTGCCATACTATAGCCTTGCTTTTTTGGACATTTTTTCAACATGCCAAATTATGCTGTTGTTGGCAATTTTTGAAACTTTCTTTGCTATGGCGTGTCTTAGAAGGCTATTTAATTTGGTTTAAAGTGGTTTTTAGCTGTTTTTAGGACGTCATATTTGGACATTTTTGCCATACTATAGCCTTGCTTTTTCAGTCAGTTTTTCCACATGAGAAATAATGCTGTTGTTGGCAATTTTTGAAACTTTCTTTGCTATGGCGTGTCTTAGATGCCTATTTAATTTGGTTTAATGTGGTTTTTACCTGTTTTTAGGACATGTCATATTTTGACATTTTTGCCATACTATAGCCTTGCTTTTTCCGTCATTTTTTCCACATGCCAAATAATGCTGTTGTTGGCCATTTTTGCAACTTTCTTTGCTATGGTGTGTCTTCGAAGGCTATTTTCTGTGGTTTAATGTCGTTTTCCGCTGATTTTGGGACATGTCATATTTGGACATTTTTGCCATACTATAGCCTTGCTTTTTCTGTCATTTTTTCAATACGCTAAATTAGGCTGTTCTTGGCTCTTTTTGCAACTTTCTTTGCCATGGCGTGTCTTAGAAGGCTATTTTCTGTGGTTTAATGTGGTTTTTAGCTTTTTTTGGAACATGTCACATTTTGACATTTTTGCCATACTATAGCCTTGCTTTTTCGGTCATTTTTTCAACA
>NW_024659937.1:0-562 GCF_008729295.1 Plectropomus leopardus | reverse complement strand
ATTCTTCGCTATGGTGTGTCTCAGCAAGCTAATTCATGCAGTTCTCACCTGTTTTAAGCTGTTTTTGGGACGTCATTTTTTGATATTTTCGCCTTACTATAGCCTTGCTTTTTGGGTCATTTTTACCATGTGCTGTTTTATGGTGTTTTTGGCAGTTTTTGCAACATTCTTCGCTATGGTGTGTCTCAGCAAGCTAATTCATGCAGTTCTCAGCTGTTTTAAGCTGTTTTTGGGACATGTCATTTTTTGACATTTTCGCCTTACTATAGCCTTGCTTTTTGGGTCATTTTTTCCAAACGATCTTTCATGGTGTTTTTGGCTTTTTTTGGCAACATTCTTTGCTATGGCGTGTCTCAGCATGCTATTTTATGCAGTTTTCAGCTTTTTAAAGCTGTTTTTGGGACATGTCATTTTTTGACATTTTCGCCTTACTATAGCCTTGCTTTTTGGGTCATTTTTTGCAAACGATCTTTTGTGGTGTTTTTGGCTTTTTTTGGCAACATTTTATGCTATGGCGTGTCTATGCACGCTATTTTATGCAGTTTTCAGCTGTTTTCAGCTG
>NW_024659936.1:0-452 GCF_008729295.1 Plectropomus leopardus | reverse complement strand
TTTGGGACATGTCAAATTTTGACATTTTCGCCATACTATAGCCTTGCTTCTTTGGTCAATTTTTCAACATGCTATTTCATGAGGTTTTGGGCCGTTTTTGGATGCTTTATCAACACTGTATGGTATGACATGCCTCTACGTGCTATACTAAGTGTTTTTCAGCTGTTTTTGGGACATGTCAAATTTTGACATTTTCGCCATACTATAGCCTTGCTTCTTTGGTCATTTTTTCAACATGCTATTTCATGAGGTTCTGGGCCGTTTTTGGATGCCTTATCAACACTGTATCGTATAACATGCCTCTACATGCTATACTAAGTGTTTTTCAGCTGTTTTTGGGACATGTCAAATTTTGCCATTTTTGCCATACTATAGCCTTGCTTTTAGGGTTGGGCGATATGGCCTAAAAAAAAAATCCCAATTCACGATTTAAATCGATTTTTTTCACCCCC
>NW_024659935.1:0-252 GCF_008729295.1 Plectropomus leopardus | reverse complement strand
GTGTGTGTGTGTGTGTGTGTGTGTGTGTGTGTGTGTGTGTGCGCCTCGCATCAAACAGAGAGCCTGGATTTGACCAAAGTGTCATCGGTGTGAAAACAGAGAATGGAGACCCCTTCTCCTGTCCTGCCACATCAGCTGACAGTGGAAGTGTGTGTGTGTGTGTGTGTGTGTGTGTGTGTGTGTGTGTGTGTGTGTGTGTGTGTGTGCGTCCCTCCTGTCCGAGTGTCCGTCTCCTCGCCATAGATGCCCGAA
>NW_024659934.1:0-330 GCF_008729295.1 Plectropomus leopardus | reverse complement strand
GATGTGTAATATTTTAACATTTTTGCCTTACTATAGCCTTGCTTTTTGGGTCATTTTTTCAACATACTATATTATGTTGTTTTGGGCTATTTTTACAACGTTCTATGCTATGGCGTGTCTCAGCACGCTATTTTAGAGGTTTTTCAATAGTTTTCAGCTGTTTTTGGGACGTGTCATATTTTCACATTTTTGCCATACTATAGCCTTGCTCTTTGGGTCATTTTTTCAGCATGCTATATATTGGTGTTTTTGGCTGTTTTTTGCAACTTTCTATGCTATGGCGTGTGTCAGCATGCTATTTTAGAGGCTTTTCAATAGTTTTCAGCTGTG
>NW_024659933.1:0-580 GCF_008729295.1 Plectropomus leopardus | reverse complement strand
AGCCTTTCTTTTTTTGTCATTTTTTCATCATGGTGTTTCATGATGTTTTTGTCCGTTTTTTCAAAAGTCTATGCTATGGCATGTCTTGGCAGGATATTTTATGCTGTTTTGAGGTGTCATTAACTGTTTTTGGACCATGTCATATTTTGACATTTTTAGCCATACTATAGCCTTGCTTTTTTTGTCATTTTTTCATCATGGTGTTTCATGATTTTTTGATCCGTTTTTCCAAATTCTATGCCATGGCATGTCTTGGCACGCTATTTTATCCTGTTTTTAGGTGTTTTGAGCTGTTTTTGGGACATGTCATATTTTGACATTTTTAGCCATACTATAGCCTTGCTTTTTTTTGTCATTTTTTCATCATGGTGTTTCATGGTGTTTTTGTCCGTTTTTTCAAAATTCTTTGCTATGGCATGTCTTGGCAAGCTATTTTATCCTGTTTTTAGGTGTTTTGAGCTGTTTTTGGGACATGTCATATTTTGACATTTTTAGCCATACTATAGCCTTGCTTTGTTTTGTCATTTTTTCATCATGGTTTTTCAGGGTGTTTTGTTCATTTTTTCAAAATTCAATGAAA
>NW_024659932.1:0-415 GCF_008729295.1 Plectropomus leopardus | reverse complement strand
CACGCTATTTTAGGTGGTTTTCAACTGTTTTGAGCTGTTTTTGGGACATGTCAAATTTTGACATTTTTGCCTTACTATAGCCTTGCCTTTAGTATCATTTTTTCGACATGCTATATTATGGTGTTTTTGGCCGTTTTTGCAACTTTCTATGCTATGGCATGTCACTGCATGTTATTGTAGGTGGTTTACAAATGTTTTCACCTGTCTTTGGGACGTGTGAAATTTTGACATTCTCACCATACTATAGCCTTGCTTTTAGGGTCATTTTTTCGACTTGCTATATTATGGTGTTTTTGCTCATTTTTGCAACTTTCTATGCTATGGCGTATCTGAGCACGGAATTTTAGGTGGTTTTAAACAGTTTTGAACTGTTTTTGGGACATGTCAAATTTTGACATTTTTGCCTTACTATAGC
>NW_024659931.1:0-1244 GCF_008729295.1 Plectropomus leopardus | reverse complement strand
AACATCATAAAACCAGATCATGTGATCAGAGCCTGTTTAGCAGCTCAATGCTGTGTGGGACAAATGATGTGATGCCTCTTTTAGTTTGCATCCTGGACATAAAATACCTCCCCCCTGAGGGCAAGACTGCATAAGTTACACGTTTCATAGACATCATGATTTATTTCCTCAGTTTCTACTTTGTTGCTGTTTTATTCTACTGATGCACCAACTTCTCCACCTCAGCCAAGTGTTTTTTTTTTATTATATTTCAACTGTCTTTCCTCTTTTGAATTTTTGTTGTATCCACTCAAGTTTTTCAGGCACACGTGGACATAATTGCACTTATTTTAGAATTGTTGCAATTTCTCAATTGACTCAAAAACACTGAGAAATTGCATCATATATATTTTTTTATTATTACTGTTTCTACATCTTAACTTTTAATTATATAATTTCACATTAGTATGTCAGTGTTATTTGAAAATGCAGATTTCTGTTCATTCTTTGTTGAAATAAGTCCAAGGTGAAGTTTCACACATGCATGTGGATGAGAGGAAGTCTTATCTGAATTACTTATTTTGCTTGCATCTCCAATATGTACACAATTAAGAACTGTTTGTTGTTTTTTTTAATCATGGATTTACTGACTTTTATAGTACATTCAATATAGCTATAGGGGTAATTAAGATATGTTAATTAAAGTATGCTTCTCATAAGACAATTGTACTAGTAATTTACCATTCACTAAGTTGTTGGTGGACTTGATTTGTTGATTTTTCTGAAATTTTTAAATGAATGTTAAGAAAAAAAATCTTACAATGCTAAGGCTTGCACAGAAGCACACAATATAAAAATATAAAAAGACTTCTGCTTTTTCTTTTAAGTTTAAAGGTTTTTCTTCGACAGTGATTATGCCAGGTGCAACTGCTCTCTGGAGTCTCCTCACCTTGCCAGACTTACATGTGTTTTGGGGGGTATATTAAACAAACTAGAGTTGTTGGTAGGTGCTTTCTGCCACCCTTGGCATGAAAGCACTGATGATGTATTTTTGAAAATGTTTATTTATTTAACCTAATACCAGTTCTTACCCTGACCTGGAGTGACAAATGGAGCCACCATCTGTTTCTTATCAACCAGCACTGACACTATAACTACCAGATCTCACACAGCAACTAACAGGCCAGCAGGTCCGGGTCCTGCATATTGCACAGATACATACAGTCATGGAAAAAATTATTAGACCACCCTTGTTTTCTTCAATT
>NW_024659930.1:0-276 GCF_008729295.1 Plectropomus leopardus | reverse complement strand
CGTTTTTTGCACATGCCATATTTTGGTGTTTTTGGACATTTTTGCAACTTTCGATGCCATGGCATGATTCTGCAAGCTATTTTATTTACTTCCCAGCCTTTTTAAGCTGTTTTTGGGATGTGACAGTTTTTGACATTTTTGCCTTACTATAGCCTTGCCTTTTGGGTCATCTTTTGCACATGCCATATTTTGGTGTTTTGGGACATTTTTTGAAACTTTAGATGCCACGGCGTGTTTCAACAACCTATTTCATGCACTTTCCAGCTGTTTTAAGCT
>NW_024659929.1:0-218 GCF_008729295.1 Plectropomus leopardus | reverse complement strand
TTTGCCATTTTTGCCATACTATAGCCTTGCTTTTTGGGTCATTTTTTTGACATGCCAAAATATGGTGTTTTTGGCCATTTTTGCAACTTTCTTTGCTATGGCGTGTCTCGGCGTGGTATTTAATGCAGTTTTCAGGTGTTTTGAGCTGTTTTTGGAAATGTCATTTTTTGCCATTTTTGCCATACTATAGCCTTGCTTTTTGGGTCATTTTTTTTGAC
>NW_024659928.1:0-611 GCF_008729295.1 Plectropomus leopardus | reverse complement strand
CAGCACATTTTGACGTTTTTGCCATACTATAGCCTTGCACTTTGGGTAATTTTTTCGACGTGCTGTTTTATGGTGTTTTTGGCTGTTATTGCAAGTTCCTTTGCTATGGCACGTGTCAACACACTATTTAAGAAGGATTTCAACAGTTTTCAGCCATTTTTGGGATATAGGATATTTTGACATTTTTGCCATACTATAGCCTTGCACTTTGGGTCATTTTTTCGACATGCTATTTTTTGGTGTTTTTGGCCATTTTTGCAACTTTCTTTGCTATGGCGCTTTTGTACACACTATTTAAGAAGGTTTTCAACAGTTTTCAGCCATTTTTGGGATTTGTCCAATTTTGACATTTTTGCCATACTATAGCCTTGCATTTTGGGTCAATTTTTCGACGTGCTATTTTACGGTGTTTTGGGACATTTTTGCAACTTTCTTTGCTATGGCGCATCTCAACACATTATTTAAGAAGGTTTTCAACAGTTTTCAGCCGTTTTTGGGACGCAGCACATTTTGACGTTTTTGCCATACTATAGCCTTGCATTTTGGGTCACTTTTTCGACATGCTATTTTAAGGTGTTTTTGGCATTTTTTGCAACTTTCTTTGCTATGGC
>NW_024659927.1:0-321 GCF_008729295.1 Plectropomus leopardus | reverse complement strand
TTAGTTATTTTTTCAACATGCCATATTATGGTGTTTTAGACAGTTTTGCAACTTTCTTTGCTATGGCGTGTCTTAGCAGGTTATTTTATGTGGTTTAATTTGGTTTTCAGCTGTTTTTGGGAGATGTCATATTTTGATATTTTTG
Organism: Plectropomus leopardus; assembly: GCF_008729295.1. Classification (NCBI taxonomy): domain Eukaryota; kingdom Metazoa; phylum Chordata; class Actinopteri; order Perciformes; family Serranidae; genus Plectropomus; species Plectropomus leopardus. Next base: position 176 of record NW_024659927.1, on the reverse strand, counting down.
CCATACTATAGCCTTGCATTTTTGGTCATTTTTTCGACATGCCAAAATATGGTGTTTTAGACAGTTTTTGCAACTTTATTTGCCATGGCGTCTCTTAGCATGTTATTTTATGTGATTTAACTTGGTTTTCAGCTGTTTTTGGGAGATGTGATATTTTGACATTTTTGCCATACTAT
>NW_024659926.1:0-501 GCF_008729295.1 Plectropomus leopardus | reverse complement strand
CCTTGCATTTTGGGTCATTTTTTCAACATGTAATATTATAGGGTTTTGGGCTCTTTTTGCAGCATGCTATGCTATAGCATGCTTTGGCATACTATTTTAGGTTGTTTTCAGCAGTTTTCAGCTGTTTTTGGGAGATGTCATATTTTGACATTTTTGCCATACTATAGCCTTGCATCTTCGGTCATTTTTTCAACATGCTATATTATAGTGTTTGGGGTTGTTTTGATAACATGCTATGCTATGGCATGCCTTGGCACACTATTTAAGGTTGTTTTCAGCAGTTTTCAGCTGTTTTTGGGACTTGTCATATTTTGACATTGTTGCCATACTATAGCCTTGCATTTTCGGTCAATTTTTCAACATGCTATATTATAGTATTTTTGGCTGTTGTTGCAGCATGCTATGCTATGGCATGCCTTGGCACACTATTTTACATTGTTTTTTAGCTGTTTTCAGCTGTTTTGGGGAGTTGTCATATTTTGACATTTTTGCCATACTATA
>NW_024659925.1:0-880 GCF_008729295.1 Plectropomus leopardus | reverse complement strand
TCCTTGTGTCAGAGGTCTTATTGTCAGCGCTATGGAAAGGTCAGCTACACACCAAGTGTAAATAATAATTTTTGACATTTTTCACTATACTATAGTATTGCTTTTTGGGTCGTATTTTTGACATGCCATATTATGTTGGTTTTGGCCAATACTATGGTGTGTCTTGGAATACTGTTGTATGTGTTTTTCAGCTGTTTTAGGGAATTTTCATTTTTTGACCCTTTTCACCAAACTGTAGCCTTGCTGTTTTGGTCATTTTTTTGACATGCCATATTATGGTGTTTTGGGCTGTTTTTGCAAAATTGTATGCCAGGGCGTGTCTCGGAAGGTATTTTATATGGTTTTTGGCTGTTTTCAATTCATACATTTCATTTTTTGACATTTTTGCGACACTATAGCATTGATCTTTTTTGTCATTTTTTCGACATGTTCTTTTATGGTATTTTTGGCTGTTTTGGCACGTTTTCATCCGATGCCGTGTCTCAGCACACTATTTTATGCTGTTTTGAGATGTTTTAGCTGTTTTTGGGACATGTCAAATTTTGACAAATTTGCCATACTATAGCCTTGGTGTTTTGGTTAATTTTTTCGACTTCCTATATCATCTTATTTTTGGCCATATTTGAACATTTTAATGCAATGGCGTGTCTTAGCACGTTATTTTATACTGTTTTGAGGTGTTTCAGCTGTTTTTGGGACATGTCCAATTTTGACATTTTTGCCATGCTATAGCCTTGCATTTTTGGTCATTTTTTCAACTTGTGATATTATGTCATCTTTGGCCATATTTTAACATTTTAATGCGATGGCCTGTCTTACCACGCTATTTTATACTGTTTTGAGGTGTTTTCAGCTGTTTTTGGAATATGTCCAATTTTGA
>NW_024659924.1:0-317 GCF_008729295.1 Plectropomus leopardus | reverse complement strand
TATGGTGTTTTAGACAGTTTTTGCAACTTTATTTGCCATGGCGTCTCTTAGCATGTTATTTTATGTGATTTAACTCGGTTTTCAGATGTTTTTGGGAGATGTGATATTTTGACATTTTTGCCATACTATAGCCTTGCATTTTTGGTCATTTTTTTGACATGCCAAAATATGGTGTTTTAGACAGTTTTTGCAACTTTCTTTGCTATGGCGTGTTTCAGCAGACTATTTTATGTGGTTTAATATGGTTTTCAGCTGTTTTTGGGAGATGTGATATTTTGACATTTTTGCCATACTATAGCCTTGCTTTTAGTTATTTT
>NW_024659923.1:0-884 GCF_008729295.1 Plectropomus leopardus | reverse complement strand
GCCATACTATAGCCTTGCCTTCTCAGTCATTTTTTCAACATGCATTATTATGGTGTTTTTTGGCCGTTTCTGCAACGTTCTATGCTATGGCGTTTGTTCGCACATTATTTTATGCTGTTTTGATGTGTTTTCAGCAGTTTTTGGAACGTGTCATATTTTCACATTTTTAGCCATACTATAGCCTTGCCTTTTCGGTCATTTTTTCAACATGCATTATTTTGGTGTTTCTGACCGTATTTGCAACATTCTATGCTAGGGCTAGTATTGCCACACTATTTAATGCTGTTTTGAGGTATTTTAAGGTGTTTTTGTGACATGTCATGTTTTCACAGTTTTAGCCATACTATAGCCTTGCCTTTTCGGTCATTTCTTCAACATGCATTATTGTGGTGTTTTTTACCGTATTTGCAGTATTCTATGCTATGGCGAGTATTGGAACGTTATTTTATGCTGTTTTAAGGCAGTTTAAGCTGTTTTTGGGACGTGTCATATTTTCCCAGTTTTAGCCATACTATAGCCTTGCCTTTTCTGTCATTTTTTTCAACATGTATTATTATGGTTTTTTTGGCTGTTTCTGCAACGTTCTATGCTATGGCGTTTGTTAGCACATTATTTTATGCTGTTTGCATTTGTTTTCAGCAGTTTTTGGGACGTGTCATATTTTCACATTTTTGGCCATACTATAGCCTTGCCTTTTGGGTCATTTTTTCAACATGCATTATTGTGGTGTTTTTTACCGTATTTGCAATATTCTATGCTATGGCGAGTATTGGAACGTTATTTTATGCTGTTTTAAGGCAGTTTAAGCTGTTTTTGGGACGTGTCATATTTTCACATTTTTAGCCATACTATAGCCTTGCCTTTTGGATCATTTTTTCAACATG
>NW_024659922.1:0-567 GCF_008729295.1 Plectropomus leopardus | reverse complement strand
TTTTTGGGAAATGTTGCATTTTGCTGCTATAGTATGGCATTTTCTGTTATTTTTTCAACATGCTATTTTATGGGGTTAGGGTTAGGGTTAGGGTTATTTTCTGTCATTTTGTCTACATACAAAATTATGGTATTTTTGGCTGTTTTTGCAATAGTGTATCCTTTCATGTCACGGCGTGTCTTTGCACGCTATTTTGTACTATTATGAAGTGTTTTTATCCTTTTTTAGGATGTGTCATATTTTGATTTTTAGCCATACCTTTTTGGCCATTTTTGCAACTTTCCTTGTTATATGTGTTTTTATAGCTTTTTTGTGTGTTCTGTTTTAAAGTGTTTTCAAATACTTTTTCGGACATGTCATATTTTTTCATTTTTACCCTTACTGTAGCCTTGCCTTTTTGGTCACTTTTTTCAACAATCACAATTATGCTTTTTTGGCCATTATTGCAACTTTCTTTACAATGGCCTGTGTTTGGGCTATTTCATGTTGTTTTCAGCTGTTTTTGGGACATGTCATATTTTGACATTTTTAGCCTTACTATAGCCTTGCCTTTTTGGTATTTTTTTC
>NW_024659921.1:0-208 GCF_008729295.1 Plectropomus leopardus | reverse complement strand
TGTGAAATACTGTCAAACTGTGCTATCTCAGGAGAACTGTCCATGTGTTTTGTGTAGTTTACACAGAGATTTATCAGAGACAACCCAGTGGGCTTGAGTCGTTTGCCGAACTGTCAAAGGTTCAATTGTTCTGTTTATAGCATATCTCTGGAATTGCTTGGTTTCTTCATATATATGTGGCAAGGGAGGATATGATGTGAATTGAAAC
>NW_024659920.1:0-2954 GCF_008729295.1 Plectropomus leopardus | reverse complement strand
CGAAACAACATTGGTGACTCGGCCAGAAAAGTGGCAACAAGAGCAAGAGCACTGTAATAGTTATTTCCTGATGGCCCACTGACAGACGTGTTGGAGCGCACATAAAAGTCCCTACAGTACAATGTCAATGAAGCAAAGGACAAATGCATAGGCTGGGATTTGAACCCAGGCCTCCCACATGGCAGGCGAGAATTCCACCAGTGAATAGTGATACCCACAACCACCACTGTTTTTTTGACGCAATCTTGTCTTCACAACTGATCTATTTTGTACACATCAAGAGTGCAACAGCGCGCCAAATGTCTTCTTTCATGGGGACCTGCACAGAGCCTGAGGGAGAGAAAGTACTAAGCTAGTTGATCATCCCCTTTGTGGTACCCCTGTTGAGGTGCACTCTTTGTGGAGCCATCTAAGGCAAACCAGAGTGTGGAACTGTCAAACTTGCTAAGTCGTACTAAGTGTCTCGATACCTGCAGATTGCGACAGTGAGGCACTGCCTGCTGCGCCAACCTGGTGCATAATGCAGCCAAATTACAGACAGCAGTAAATCTTTGGCGCACTTGGCTTTGAAAAGCAGGGGGAAATAGGCACAAGTGTGCGTCATGTCTTTTATTATTGCTTATTGCATTCTTCCCATGTTCCTTCCCAAAGAAATCAAGCATTTTTTTTCCAGGTTTCAGTATACAGTATTTTAAATAAGAAAACACTACAATTTCAGGAATATGTGCTCTTTTTTGAATTACTCAAACATGACGTGGCCCTCCAATGAGAACAGTGGCAGCAGTGGCCCCCAGCTCATTTGAGTTTGAGACCCCTGGTCTATGATATAGACCCATCCACAATCAGTTTGTGTGTACTAACAAACTCAGTATGTTTCCATGCATAGTTTAGTGGAGCTATGGTCCAATACGCTGCAACAGGTGGAGATATGCTCCCTTTCAGCTAAATGTAAAGCATCTTTATTATTTATACAGTCTATGATATAGAGCCAATCACAATCAGAGGCAGCTGAAAGTTCCGGAACTCGGAATGTATGGTGATGTCATCTGGCTTTGTTGTGAGTGTGATGTCACAGAGGAAACATTCGGCCACAGTCTCAGAGGTTCTAGCTGACCTAAATATCACAAGATATTGAACACTTCTCACGAAGCCTCGTAACAAATGTTCGATTGTTATTTAAAGTGGATTTTTTTTAGTTATATTTTATGAGATGTGAAGAAATGTTCAGTTCCAAAGCTGATATGGGTTATATATCTTGTGTTAACGTTGCTGTTACTATTATTGTTGTTATTGTTATTATTATTATGAATCTTTTCCTCACCTAAAGTGTGTAAGTTTTCAGATCTGAGCCAATGCTGTATTATGGATAGCTGAAACATGCAAATTGTACGCAGCAATGCCAGACACAAATGTCATCAGGGTGATGATAGTTCAGACAACTGTGTTGTCTCATACTGTAAAGTCTTAATTAAATTACTCCTTACTGTCCCTGCACCACCTGTTTTAAAAAAATGAAATGGAGTGTGATTTTTACCAGAAGTCTTGTCTAGACACCACTGTCTCATTTGATTAAAAGAAATACACATCTGCATTTCATTCAGAGACTGAGTTAATTTTAAACTTGATCTCTACACTCTGTGCTACTTGTCTTCTTGGAATATTCAACTTATTGAAGACCTGAAAGACTGAGAACAGTGTTGCCAACTCCTCTGTAAGGGAAGTCAATAGCAGCTTCCCTTATAGCTTCCCTTACAGACCCAAACTAAAATAACAAAATCGAACAATCAAAAACATGCTGGGGTAAAGTAAAAAGAGAAATAAAACGCTGTTCAGTTACGTCCTTTCACACTTTGCAGTATGCAAGCAGCACGCTTTTCTCACCCACAATGACTTGCTCAGCAGCAGACATGTCACATCAATTAAGACATAAATGGATACAATTCAATAACAGCTGATTAACAGCTGACAGACGCCACAATGATGGATGTCAGCACATTAAAGTGACTGCTGTCCAGAGAGCAGACAGTAATGATAGGAACTGTTTAAGTGGACAAAATAACCCACAATAAAATTATGTTTATCTCCCCCCGCCCCCCTCTCATTCTGCCCCATGAGTTCTTTTGATTTCCTCCCTCCATTCCTTCATGGATGTTCGACACGCTTTGCACCACCCCATACAGTCTCGTGTGGCCAGTTTCCAGCCTTGTCGTCTGGCCACTGGTGGAGGGCCCTTGCTGCTCCTTAGGGACCTCGGGAGGGGCATCTTGGTGGGTCGGCTTCTATTAACTTCTTTCTTTTGTTTTTATATCAGGTGATTATCTTGTAGCCGATTCTTTACTAGTTTCTTAATGCTTTTTGGGTCATGGGTTTTATTGTTGCTTATTGCATTTTTCCCATATTTTTGAAATAAATCCAGCCATTTTTTTCCAGGGCTCAAAGGGTTAGATAATTTTATTTGTACATTAATTTTATTATTTTGCTAATGAAAGCGGCTTTACAGCAAACTTAGATATGTTAGTTATGTGTTTCATAACAATGAAAGGTAACCAAAGTAATGTATATTCAGATGATGTGAATGATTAATTATGGATGATAGTGGGTCGACATATGTGACCGTCTTAAGTGTGGATGCGCGCTTAACGGCAACTTAGAGTTTAGAAATTTGGGTGACAACAGTAAGAGATTTTACTGACAACTTTAATCATCACAACAGAACAACAGTGGAAGATTCTTAAAGTCTGAAACTGGAAGTGTGCTGCCTTTTCGTCCTGGTAGTACTGTGGATAGTGCTGCTGCTTTGTAATGAGAGAGTTTGCGAAACAAGCCCGGGACTTGAAAGAGTGTTGATGACACGTTGGGAAAAAGTTTCACACGAACCTGGGGCCCCACAATCTGCCTATGCTGTCTCCATTTGTAACAACCGGCTAAAGTATTAAGTATTAGTATACATTATT
>NW_024659919.1:0-372 GCF_008729295.1 Plectropomus leopardus | reverse complement strand
TCATAGTTTGACATTTTTAGCAATACTATAGAATGTTGTTTTATGTATTTTTTCAACATGCTATATTTTGCTGTTTTTGGCCGTTTTTTTCAACATGTTATGTTATGATGTGTCTCAACAAGCTAGACTATGTGGTTTTCAGGTATTTTTTCTACACATGATAGTTCGGCATTTAGTACGCTATTTTAAACAGTTTTGAGGTATTTTCAGTTGTTTTTGGGACATGCCATATTTTGACATTTTCGCCATAGTATAGCCTTGCCTCTTTTTCGGTCATTTTTGTCAACATGCATTTTTATGTTGTTTTCAGCTGTTTTTGCAATTGTCTTTATGATGGCGCGTCTTAGTACGCTATTTTATACAGTTTTGAGG
>NW_024659918.1:0-491 GCF_008729295.1 Plectropomus leopardus | reverse complement strand
CTATTTTTTGCTGTTTTCAGGTGTTTTTGGGCCATGCCATTTTTTTTCCTTTTAGCCATACTATAACCTTGCCTTTTCAGTCATCTTTTCAACATGCATTTTTATTTTGTTTTGGAATGATTTTGAAACATTCTATTCTATGGTGTGTCTGGGCACACTATTCAGGTGTTTTTGGGAGATGTCATTTTTTGACAGTTTTGTCTTACTATAGCCTTGCTTTTCGGTAATTTTTTAACATGCATTATTTTGGTATTTTGGGTTGTTCTTGCAACATTGTACGCTATGGTGTTCCTTGGCATGCTATTTTATGCTATTTTGAGGTGTTTTCAGCTGTTTTTGAGACATGTCATTTTTTTTTACATTTTTGCCTTGCCTTTTCTGTCATTTTTTCATTATGCATTGTTTTGCTGTTTCTGGTAGTTTTTGCAACAGTCTATGCAATGGTGTGTCTTGGCATGGTCATTTTTGCTGTCTTGAGGTGTTTTCAGCTG
>NW_024659917.1:0-881 GCF_008729295.1 Plectropomus leopardus | reverse complement strand
TTAAACAACTAAAAAGTGAATTAAATAGCCTCCCGAAACACGCCATGGCAAAGAATATTGTAAAAACGCCCCAAAACACTATAATACAGCATGTGGAAAAAATGACCCAAAAGGCAAGGCTATAGTCTTGCAAAAATGTAAAAAAATGGCACGTCCCAAAAACAGCTTTAAACAACTAAAAAGTGAATTAAACAGCGTCTGAAAGCTGAAATCTGGGCTGCAGCTTTTCTGAGTCATGTTATAATGTTGTAATATAGCCCTCCAGCATTGTCGAGGTGATGCTTTTGGTTGTTTTTGACACATGGAAAAAAGAAATATTAAAAACATGTAAGCTTAAATAAGAATCAAACTTTGTTAGTGGTAGAACACATATGCAAACAGTTTATTAACCCTGTTTACGCCATGGCATAGAATATTGTAAAAACGCCCCAAAACACTATAATACAGCATGTGGAAAAAATGACCCAAAAGGCAAGGCTATAGTCTTGCAAAAATGCCAAAAATGGCACATCCCAAAAACGGCTTTAAACAACTAAAAAGTGAATTAAATAGCCTCCCGAAACACGCCATGGCATAGAACATTGCAAAAGCTCACCAAAACACTATAATACAGCATATGGAAAAAATGACCCAAAAGGCAAGGCTATAGTCTTGCAAAAAATGCCAAAAATGGCACGTCCCAAAAACAGCTTTAAACAACTAAAAAGTGGATTAAATAGCCTCCCGAAACACTCCATGGCATATAATATTGTAAAAACGCCCCAAAACACTATAATACAGCATGTGGAAAAAATGACCCAAAAGGCAAGGCTATAGTCTTGCAAAAATGCCAAAAATGGCACATCCCAAAAACAGCTTTAAACAACTAAAAAATGAATTAA
>NW_024659916.1:0-362 GCF_008729295.1 Plectropomus leopardus | reverse complement strand
CTATGCTATGGCGTGTCTCAGCACGTTGTTTTCTGTGGTTTTCAGTGGTTTAAAACTGTTTTTGGGAAATGCCATTTTTCGGAAATTTTGCCATACTATAGCCTTGCTTTTCGGGTCATTTTTTCAACGTGCCATACTATGATGTTTTTGGTCGTTTTTGCAAAATTCTATGATCTGGCATGTGTAAGTACATTATTTTATGTTGGGTTTTTTTCAGTGATTTTAACCTCTTTTTAGGAAATGACATTTTTTTGTCATACTGTTGCCTTCCTTTTTGGGTGTTTTTTGCAAAATTCTGTGGTATGGCTTGTCTCGGCACACAATATAATGCGGCCTTTAACTGTTTTTTTCGCAACACTATA
>NW_024659915.1:0-576 GCF_008729295.1 Plectropomus leopardus | reverse complement strand
TTTTGACCTTTATTCCTAGTCTGGATACTATGAAGCATCTCTACAAGCTATTCTATGTTGTTTTCAGCCATTTTTGGGAGCGGCCAATTTTTGACTTTTTTCGACATACTATACTATTGCCTTCTTGGCCATTTTTTTTGACATACTAAGTTTTGAGTTTTTTGGCCTATTTTGACCTTTATTCCCACTTTGTATATAATAACACATCTCTACAAGCTATTCTTTGTCATTTTCAGCCATTTTTGGGAGCGGTCAATTTTTGACTTTTTTCGACATACTATACTATTGCATTCTTGGCCATTTTTTTAACATGCTAAGTTTTGAGGTTTTTGGCCTATTTTGACCTTTATTCCCACTTTGTATGTGATGACGCATCTTGACAAACTATTGTATGTCGTTTTCAGCCATTTTTGGTAGCGGCCAATTTTTGACTTTTTTCAACATACTATACTATTGCCTTCTTGGCCATTTCTTTTGACATGCTAAGTTTTAAGGTTTTTGGCCTTTTTTGACCCTTAGTCCCACTTTGTATATAATGACGAATCTCTACAAGCTATTCTATGTCGTTTTCAGCCA
>NW_024659914.1:0-530 GCF_008729295.1 Plectropomus leopardus | reverse complement strand
TGGCCTTTATTCCCACTTTGTATACTATAACGCTTCTCTACAAGCTAGTCTAGGTGTTTTTTAGCCATTTTTAGGGGCGGTCAAAATTTGACTTTTTTCGACATACTATACTATAGCCTTTGTGGCCATTTTTTTTTCACATGTTAAATTATGAGTTTTTTGGCCTTTTTTGGCCTTTATTCCCACTTTGTATACTATAACGCGTCTCTACAAGCTAGTCTAGGTGTTTATTAGCCATTTTTAGGGACGGTCAAAATTTTACTTTTGTCGACATACTATACTATAGCCTTTGTGGCCATTTTTTTTTTCCACATGTTAAATTATGAGTTTTTTGGCCTTTTTTGGCCTTTATTCCCACTTTGTATACTATAATGCTTCTCTACAAGCTATTCTAGGTGTTTATTAGCCATTTTTAGGGGCGGTCAAAATGTGACTTTTTTCGACATACTATACTATAGCCTTTGAGTCCATTTTTTTTGACATGTTAAATTATGAGGTTTTTGGCCTTTTTTGGCCTTTATTCCCACTTT
>NW_024659913.1:0-310 GCF_008729295.1 Plectropomus leopardus | reverse complement strand
CAAATTTGGACTTTTTTCGACATACTATACTATTGCCTTGTTGGCCATTTTTTTGACATTCTAAATTAAAAGGTTTTTTGGGTTTTTTTGGCTATCATTTCCCCTTTGTACACCACAATGCGTCTCTACAAACTATTCTAGGTCATTTTCAGCCATTTTTAGGAGCAGTCAAATTTGGACTTTTTTCGACATACTATACTATTGCCTTGTTGGCCATTTTTTCACATTCTAAATTAAAAGGTTTTGGGGCATTTTTGGCCTTTATTCCCACTCTGTACACTATGACGTCTCTCTACAGACAATTCTATGT
>NW_024659912.1:0-373 GCF_008729295.1 Plectropomus leopardus | reverse complement strand
CAAATTTTGACATTTTGCCTTACTATAGCCTTGGATTTTCGGTCAGATTTTCAACATGCCAAATTATGCTGTTTTGGGCATTTTATGCAACTTTCTTTGCTATGGCGTGTCTTGGCAGGCTATCCTTAGCTGTTTCCAGCTGTTTTTCGCAGTTTTTGGGACGTGTCAAATTTTGACAGTTTGCCTTACTATAGCCTTGGATTTTCGGTCAGAGTTTTGACATGCCAAATTATGCTGTTTTGGGCTGTTTATGCAACTTTCTTTGCTATGGCGTGTCGTGGCAGGCTATTCTTAGCTGTTTCCAGCTGTTTTTAGCAGTTTTTGGGACGTGTCAAATTTTGACATTTTGCCTTACTATAGCCTTGGATTTTCG
>NW_024659911.1:0-390 GCF_008729295.1 Plectropomus leopardus | reverse complement strand
GCATGTCTTTGGACTGTGGGAGGAAGCCGGAGACCCCGGAGAGAACCCATGCAGACACAGGGAGAACATGAAACTCTGCACAGAAGGGCCCCCCCCGCCCAGACCGAACCCCGTTCCAACTGGGATTCGAACCAGGGACCCTCTCGCTGTGAGGCCTGTTGAGTAAATAATTTTCTTAATAATGTAACCAAACCATACAGACTGCAAATTGTTGGGTCATTTCTTAATTTGTCGCTCTTTGCCTTCTTTGTTTAAAAGAAATGTGACAGCCACACACCTGGGGGAGATCCAGATGGTTTTGTTTCAATTTCGAGTAGCTGTCACACCATCAATTTTTCATACAAACTGTTACATTTCAACACACATTCAAAAGTGAACATTAGTATTCAT
>NW_024659910.1:0-204 GCF_008729295.1 Plectropomus leopardus | reverse complement strand
AACAGATCTACTATTTTTTTTATATCTCTTTAGAGATGAACCCTTTGGGACTGTTCGGCACATTTTATGTGCTTTTCATTTTTTGATAATTGTGTCTGTGATCATGCATGTGTCCTAAATGTAGTCCAGATTGTGTATTTGAGTGTAATCAGTGAATTTGCAGCTCAGCTCCTACAATAAGTCTAAAATACACTGTGGAAACTA
>NW_024659909.1:0-1008 GCF_008729295.1 Plectropomus leopardus | reverse complement strand
GTATAGAATTGCATGTTGAAAAAATGACAGAAAAAGCCATACTATAGAATGGCATTTTTGGTGAAAAATTTCAAAATTTGAAATGCCTTGAAAACACTTGGAACCTCGGTACCTTAAATAGCGTACCGAGACAATCCATGGGAAAGAAAGTTGCAAAAACGGCCAAGAACAGTATAGAATTGCATGTTGAAAAAATGACCGAAAAAGCCATACTATAGTATTGCATTTTTGGTGAAAAATTTCAAAATTTTAAATGTCTTGAAAACACATGGAATACACATTAAATAGCGTGCAGAGACATTCCATGGGAAAGAAAGTTGCAAAAACGGCCAAAAACAGCACAGAATTGCATGTTGAAAAAATGACTGAAAAAGCTATACTATAGTATTGCATTTTTGGTGAAAAAAATTCAAAATTTGAAATGTCTTAAAAACACATGGAATACACATTACATAGCGTGCAGAGACATTCCATGGGAAAGAAAGTTGCAAAAACGGCCCTAAAAAGCATAGAATTGCATGTTGAAAAAATGACCGAAAAAGCCATACTATAGTATTGCATTTTTGGTGGAAAATTTCAAAATTTGAAATGTCTTGAAAACACTTGGAATACACCTTAAATAGCGTGCCGAGACATGCCATGGCAAAATGTGTTGCAAAAACGGCCAAGAACAGCATAGAATTGCATGTTGAAAAAATGACCCAACAAAAGCCATACTATAGTATTGCATTTTTGGTGGAAAATTTCAAAATTTTAAATGTCTTAAAAACACATGGAATACACATTACATAGCGTGCAGAGGCATTCCATGGGAAAGAAAGTTGCAAAAACGGCCAAGAACAGTATAGAATTGCATGTTGAAAAAATGACAGAAAAAGCCATACTATAGAATGGCATTTTTGGTGAAAAATTTCAAAATTTGAAATGCCTTGACAACACTTGGAATACACCTTAAATAGCATACCGAGACAATCCATGGGAAAGAAAGTTGCAAAAACGGCCAAGAAC
>NW_024659908.1:0-920 GCF_008729295.1 Plectropomus leopardus | reverse complement strand
GTGTGTGTGTGTGTGTGTGTGTGTGTGTGTGTGTGTGTGTGTGTGTGCGCGTGTGCGTGTGTGTGTGTGTGTGTGTGTAGCTCCATGCGTTTCTCACTTTAGAAGGAACATAGCTTTGGAGTCGGGCCAAGCTCTCTTTCTCTCGCTCTCAGTCATGTTTAAAAGCTGCTTTTCTCTATCTCGCTCTCTCTCTGTCTGCCTGCCTCTCTGATATGTTGTTTGAATGGTGTTACTTTTTTGTTCACTTCCCACTGTGAACATGATAACACTACATGAAACGTTCATCTTGACAATTACAGGCAGGACAATGGTGTACACTTTGAAGTGGAGTGCTGTGCTGCCGTGGTCAGGTGTTTTATTCCCTGTGGGAAAATCAAGAAAAATGTCTTAACTAGTGTCCTGGTTACCAAGAGAGTTGGCATAGCAACCAATCACGAACAGCCAGCTGTGCATTTTGGGAATTGTCAGCACAGCTGGAATATGTCGTAGACAAATCAGACTTCTAACCTGAAGATGCTCACTGTGTAATGCTCATTCAGTCAAACGGAAAGATTTGTATTTTTTAATTTTAACCAGAGAGCGAGAGCAGGACTTGATGCAAGTTCTTGCAAAGTATGCATGCTCCCTGTCCAAATTAGTGACCAGTACATCCCATAAACGATGTTTACAATTTAAGAAAAGCCTCCGTAAAGGTGTGTAAAACAAGCCTCAACCTTTCCTTTATGTGCATTAAAAAGCAGAAAAAGTTCATTTTCTGTTTTGTGTTAACAAACTCCGAGTCCTAACCTTCACCCTGCCTCGCTCTCTCTCTCACTCTCTCCTCTCATCCCTCTCTCCCCTGTGTTCTCTGTCCCAGCATAGGCCTCCCAGGGTTGTGTGTGTGTGTGTGTGTGTGTGTGTGTGTGTGTGTGTGTGTGTGT
>NW_024659907.1:0-737 GCF_008729295.1 Plectropomus leopardus | reverse complement strand
CAGCTGTCATCGGGTGGAAGGCGGGGTACACCCTGGACAGGTCGCCAGACTATCGCAGGGCGACACATACAGACAGACAACCTTTCACGCTCACAGTCACACCTAATAGCAATTTAGAGTCACCAATCAACCTGACCTGCATGTCTTTGGACATGGGAGGAAGCCAGAGACCCCGGAGAGAACCCACGCAGACACGGGGAGAACATGCAAACTCCGCACAGAAGGACCCCCGCCCACAGACCTAACCCTGTTTCAACTGGGTTTCTAACCAGGGACCCTCTTGCTGTGAGGCAACAGTGCTAATCACGACGCCACCATGCCACCCCAATAAAAATATTGTTTTAAAAAAAAGGAAAACCATACCATCTTATACACTACACCCCGGTGAAATGTCAGTAGGTTATGAAGGTATGAAAAAATATATACAGGCCAAGACAATCATCAGCTTAATTTTAATGCAAATTAACTGAGGGATATGCATGATTGAAATCAGAAATTGCACAGCAGCTCTCAAACAAGCGTTTGTTAACAGTTTTTTTGCCAGCCTCACTGTAGAAAAGACACAATTCAGGCAGAAATAATGGCTTAAACATGTCTTTCAGACAAGCCTATGGGAATGTTAAATATCTTTGAGCTTGGCGATTATTTTACTTCTAGGAAAAAATATACCAAACATACCTCTTTTTCCTGGAAGGATCACTGTGTCCACAGACATGAGCAGGTATATGCCAGCAATG
>NW_024659906.1:0-511 GCF_008729295.1 Plectropomus leopardus | reverse complement strand
CACCATATCAATGATTTGGTTTTACAACCCACAACAAGACACAAAATGTCAAGAAAATAATTTAAAGTAACACAAAGCATGATAAAAAAGGACAATTAAAAAGAGTAAAACTAAGTAAATAGTACAAAAAAGCTAGTGGAATAAGACAAACTACAGAACTGGTTCCTGCCTCGCTGTCCATTTAAACTCTAGATATTAAAGTGTTCCATATTGGCAGCAGTCAGTCAGTCAGTCATTTTCTGTAACTGCTTGTCCTCGTAAGGGTCGCGGGGGGGCTGGAGCCAATCCCAGCTATCATCAGGCGGAAGGCGGGGTACACCCTGGACAGTTCGCCAGACCATCGCAGGGCCGACACACATAGACAAATAACCATACACACTCACAGTCACACCTAAGGACAATTTAGAGTCACCAATCAACCTGAGCTGCATGTCTTTTAAAGATGCTCTTTTTCTGCCACTTTCCAGAATCTGTCAGGCTGGTTAATGGAGCCAGTCTGTGTTCAGGCAGA
>NW_024659905.1:0-715 GCF_008729295.1 Plectropomus leopardus | reverse complement strand
GTGTGTGTGTGTGTGTGTGTGTGTGTGTGAGAGAGAGAGAGAGAGAAAGTGTATCTCTAGGGGTGTGTGAGGAGCAAGGACAGTGAGGACTGCATGTGAGAGTGAAGGTCTGTGATTAAAGAGAAAGATGTCCACAGCCACAGGTTCATATTTAAGTAAGAGAGAGAGTTACAGTAAGAGAGCAAGAGCAGTGGTTAGTAACACAGTTGACCAAAAATATGTGGACACCTCTGTCCATGCAAATTTATTCCGGTTCAATACAAGGGTCAAATAGGCGAGAGCCAATCAGTCATTTCTGTCATTTTCTGTAACCGCTTGTCCTCATAAGGGTCGCGGGGGGGCTGGAGCCAATCCCAGCTGTCATCGGGCGGAAGGCGGGGTACACCCTGGACAGTTCGCCAGACTATTGCAGGGCCAACACATAGACGAACAACCATACACACTCACAGTCACACCTAAGGGCAATTTAGAGTCATCAATTAACCTGAGCTGCATGTCTTTGGACTGTGGGAGGAAGCCGGAGACCCCGGAGAGAACCCACGCGGACACGGGGAGAACATGCAAACTCCGGAGAGCCAATCATATTTGTTTCTAAAGTACGGTGGCCCTGAGGGTCAACACACTACATCAATCCACCAACACCCCCCAAAAAAAGATTTCAGAAATCAAAAAATTTCCCCAAAACAAAAGAACATCTCAGAAAACAAAACACAAT
>NW_024659904.1:0-273 GCF_008729295.1 Plectropomus leopardus | reverse complement strand
TGTGTGTGTGTGTGTGTGTGTGTGTGTGTGTGTGTGTGTGTGTGTGTGTGTGTGTGTGTGTGATGTCTGTCCATTGGCTTGTGAGTCGACCATCTGCATGTGCAGCTTGCACTGAGGTGCTCATGGTCTCAAGGTGTCTGGTTCATTCGTGTGTCAACAAACGACTCCAAAGTGCACACATACACACAATTATACAAACAAATATATCAAGTTAATACACCTAAATTCCTGAAGACACACATACACACATGTCTATGGAAGCATTGCTTCGTT
>NW_024659902.1:0-334 GCF_008729295.1 Plectropomus leopardus | reverse complement strand
GAGTGTCAGACGGAGACACGAAGCTGTCAGAAAATATGATTAAATATAATAAAAGCATAAATGAAACCAACACGGCTGAAAGGTGCAAACGGATCTTCTTCTTACCGTTTACATTATGAAGTTCACCTAAAACACAAAAACAACGTGACGCCGCCGCACGCGCTCAGATCGGCGTCAGAGCCACCGACCAATCAGGCTTCAGCGTTTCTGTGCATGTGCTGAAATGCATCGTGGGAAACAATAATCACATAAACGTGGAAGATTAAAGACGACTTTACGATCCTGCAGGTTCAGACCTGAAAACACACACACACACACACACACACACACACAC
>NW_024659901.1:0-310 GCF_008729295.1 Plectropomus leopardus | reverse complement strand
TGTGTGTGTGTGTGTGTGTGTGTGTGTGTGTGTGTGTGTGTTCGCCTCCCACTCGTTGCTTCTCGAGTACGGTGGTGTATCTTCACCCTGCTGCCGCCCACACACACACTCGCTGCTGCTGCTGCCATGTGGATGGAGAGTGTGAGCTTGAGTGTGTGAGTGTGTGTGTGTGTGTGTGCGCGCGCGTGTGTGTGTGTGTGTGTGTGTGTGTGTGTGTGTGTGTGTGTGTGTGTGTGCGCACGCGCACGTGTGTGTGCGCGCACGTGTGTGTGTGTGTGTGTGTGTGTCTTCACCCTGCAGCTTTCCAGCA
>NW_024659900.1:0-589 GCF_008729295.1 Plectropomus leopardus | reverse complement strand
TTTCGACATGCTATATTATTGTATTTTTGGCCATATTTGCAAGTTTTCATGCTATGACGTGTCTCAGCACGCTATTTTATGCTGTTTTGAGTTGTTTTCAGCTATTTTTGGGACATGCCATTTTTTTACATTTTTGCCATACTATAGCCTTGCTTTTTTGGTGATTTTTTTGACATGCGATATCATGGTGTTTTTGGCCGTTTTTGCAAGTTTTCATGCCATGCCGTGTCTCAGCACGCTATTTTATGTAGTTTGAACATGTTTTTAGCTGTTTTTGGGACATGCCATTTTTTCACATTTTTGCCATACTATAGCCTTGCTTTTTCGGTGATTTTTCTACATCCTATATTATGGTGTTTTGGGCCATATTTGCAAGTTTTCATGCTATGGCATGTCTCAGTACGCTATTTTATGCTGTTTTGACATGTTTTCAGCTGGTTTTGGGACATGCCATTTTTTGACATTTTTGCCATACTATAGCCTTGCTTTTTTGGTGATTTTTTCGACATGCTATATCATGGTGTTTTGGGCCGTTTTTGCATGTTTTAATGCCATGCCGTGTCTCAGCACGCTATTTTATGTAGTTTGA
>NW_024659899.1:0-284 GCF_008729295.1 Plectropomus leopardus | reverse complement strand
GACATTTTCGCCATACTATAGCCTTGCTTTTCTGGTCACTTTTTCAACATGCTACTTTTTGGTGTTTTTGCACGTTTTCGGATGTTTTTTCAACACTGTACACTATAACAAGCTTCTGCATGCTATATTAATTGGTTTTCAGTTTTTTTTTGGACATGTCAAATTTTGACATTTTTGCCATACTATAGCCTTGCTTTCTTTGGTCACTCTTTCAACATGCTATTTTATGGGTTTTTCCGTTGTTTTCGGATGTTTTTTCAACACTGTACACTATAACATGCTTC
>NW_024659898.1:0-1050 GCF_008729295.1 Plectropomus leopardus | reverse complement strand
CGAGGAGATCAATCTTTTTTCTTTTGCTCCTTCCTGCTGAAGCAGCTGGGGTGCGGTTGTTTCTCTGCTACCTTCCCATATTCCCGTAGAGCCGCTCTATTCATTTAACTTCAAGTTGCTCCTCATTTAACTGCGGCCTGTTTGTTCAGATAATATCTCACATACATTTCCTAACTCATTTCACAGACAGAGTATGTAGAGCATATAGGCTGACCCTGTTGGCTGTGTCTGTTTCTTTTAGATTGTAAAAAGTTGTGTTTGCAACCAAATGCGGCACACTGGATACCCAGAACAGTTGATATTGACATTTAATTCCACCAGTCAGCAGGCACAGGGCAGGGCAAGTAAACAGCACATGTATCATGTTCAACAGTTCAATATTCCAACAGATTCTCTCCACAAATTCTGTGGCAACTCAGATGGTCTGTGATGAAGCAAATACACACTTGGGCACTGCAGACTTGCCAATTACCAAGTCTCAGGGCAGCTTCCAGCCCCCACTGGTCAGCACCTTGATCTTGCTGTATGCCAAATGTGTGATCCTCTTGTCTCCTGCCCCCTTTTACAATTTGCTAAATTGATAGCCTGACTATTGTGTCACCCCCCTTACAGGTCTATATGTAAATATACCCCACCCCCTTTTCTTTTTTTTGTTTCTATTTGTCCCTTTTGTGTATTGTTTATCTGATCACTTCACCTTTTGATATACATCCTGCCACATCACTGCCTATACTGTACATAAGTGCATTTATTTCCTTTGTTCGTTACAGTTAAACAGTAAGCAATGGTACCGTGTAGAAGCAGGCAGGGAACATAGGTGTGGAGACTAGGGATGTCAACACCTACACGTGTAAACGGGTACACGGATAACAAATCATAACCGTTCAGAAAAATCAATAACTGTTTACATGTCATTTTTTCCTCTCCTCCTCCTCGTTGATTTCTCACCAATAGTATTTTTAGGGGTGATAATGTTGCCTGAAAGCTTAAGATAATAACATTAACTAACTATACACTTAAATGTTCCCACTAATGCAGTTATCCGCATAC
>NW_024659897.1:0-654 GCF_008729295.1 Plectropomus leopardus | reverse complement strand
TCTATGCTGTGGCTTTACATGGAAGAATATTTTATGTGTATTAATGTGGTTTCCAGCTGTTTTTGGGACATGTCAAATTTGACATTTTTGCCATACTATAGCCTTGCATTTTCGCTCAATTTTTCCACATTCCAAATAATGTCGTTTTTGTCCCTTTTGGCATCTTTCTATGCTGTGTCTTTACATGGAAGGATATTTTATGTGGTTTAATGTTGTTTCCAGCTGTTTTTGGGACATGTCACATTTTGACATTTTTGCCACACTATAGCCTTGCATTTTCCGACAATTTTTCCACATGCCAACTTATTGTGTGTTGGGCCCTTTTGGCAACTTTCTATGCTATGGCGTGTCTTGGAAGGCTATTTTATGTGTTTTAATTTGGTTTCCAGCTGTTTTTGGGACATGTCACATTTTGACATTTTTGCCATACTATAGCCTTGCATCTTTGCCCTTTTGTTTCCACATGCAAAATTATGGCATTTTTGGCCTTTTTTGCAACTTTCTATGCTATGGCGTGTCTTGGAAACCTATTTTATGTGTTTTAATTTAGTTTTCAGTTGTTTTCGGGACATGTCAAATTTTGACATTTTTGCCATACTATAGCCTTGCATATTCGGTCATTTTATTCCACATGCCAAATTATGGTGTTTTTTT
>NW_024659896.1:0-616 GCF_008729295.1 Plectropomus leopardus | reverse complement strand
TTTTAAGCAGTTTCCAGCTGTTTTCAACAGTTTTTCCAACATGCCAAATTTTGAGATTTTTGCCTTACTATAGTCTTGGATTTTTGGTCATATTTTCGACGTTCCAAATTATGCTGTTTTTGCCTCTTTTTGCAAGTTTCTTTGCTATGGCGTGTTGTGGCAGGCTATTTTAAGCAGTTTCCAGCTGTTTCCGACACTTTTTCCAACATGCCAAATTTTGACTTTTTTGCCTTACTATAGTCTTGGATTTTTGGTCATATTTTCAACGTTCCAAATTATGCATTTTTTGACTCTTTCTGCAAGTTTCTTTGCTAGGGCGTTATTCTGCAAGCTATTTTAAGTAGATTCCAGGTGTTTTCAACAGTTTTTGGGACACGTCAAATTTTGACATTTTTGCCTTACTATAGTCTTGGATTTTTGGTCATATTTTCGACGTTCCAAATTATGCTGTTTTTGCCTCTTTTTGCAAGTTTCTTTGCTAGGGCGTGATTCTGCAGGCTATTTTAAGCAGTTTCCAGGTGTTTCCGACACTTTTTCTAACATGCCAAATTTTGAGATTTTTGCCTTACTATAGTCTTGGATTTTTGGTCATATTTTCGACGTTCCAAATTATGCT
>NW_024659895.1:0-721 GCF_008729295.1 Plectropomus leopardus | reverse complement strand
TAAGGCCAAAAATGTCAAAATTTTACATATCCCAAAAACGGCTTAAAGCAGTTGTAAACAGCGTATAATATCCTGTCAAGACATGCCATAGCAAAGAAAGTTGCAAAAGGGGCCAAAAACATCAGAATTTGACATGTCCAAAAAATGAACAAAAAATGCAAGACTATAGTAAGGCCAAAAATGTCAAAATTTGACACATCCCAAAAACGGCTTACAACATTTGTAAAGAGCGTATAATATCCTGTCAAGACACGCCATAGCAAAGAAAGTTGCCAAAAGAGCCAAAAATATCAGAATTCGGCATGTCCAAAAAATGACCAAAAATGCAAGACTATAGTAAGGCCAAAAATGTCAAAATTTGACACATTCCAAAAACGGCTGAAAACAGCTGGAAAAAGCTCAGAATAGCCTGCCATGACACGCCATAGGAAAGAAAGTTGCAAAAAGTGCTAAAAACATCAGAATTTGGCATGTCCAAAAAATGACCAAAAAATGCAAGACTATAGTAAGGCCAAAAATGTCAAAATTTGACACATCCCAAAAACGGCTTAAAGCAGTTGTAAACAGCGTATAATATCCTGTCAAGACATGCCATAGCAAAGAAAATTGCAAAAGGGTCCAAAAATATCAGAATTTGGCATGTCCAAAAAATGACCAAAAATGCAAGACTATAATAAGGCCAAAAATTTCAAAATTTGACACATCCCAAAAACGGCTTACA
>NW_024659894.1:0-281 GCF_008729295.1 Plectropomus leopardus | reverse complement strand
GTATACTATAACATGCCTCTATATGCTCTAATAAGTGGTTTCAGCTGTTTTTTGGACATGTCAAATTAATATTATAACCTTGTCTTTTTGGTCATTTTTTCAACATGCTATTTTATGGGTTTGGGTGCCGTTTTTGGATGTCTTATGAACCCTGTACACTATATAATGCCTCTTTATGCTCTACTAAGTGGTTTTTAGCTTTTTTTTGGACATGCCAAATTTTGACATTTTTGTCATACTATAGCCTTGCCTGTTTCGTCATTTTATCAACATGCTATTTT
>NW_024659893.1:0-316 GCF_008729295.1 Plectropomus leopardus | reverse complement strand
GTATGTGAAAAAAATGACCGAAAAGGCAAGGCTATAGTATGGCAAAATTTCAAATTAAGACATGTCCCAAAAACAGCTGAAAACCACATTAAACCACACAAACTGACCTGTGGAGACATGGCATAGCAAAAAAAAACTTCCAAAAAAAGACAAAAAAGACATAATTTGGTATGTTGAAAAAATGACCAAAACGGCAAGGCTATAGTATGGCAAAAATGTCAAAATAAGACATGTCCCAAAAACTGCTGAAAACCACATTAAACCACATTAAATAGCCTTTAGAGACATGGCACAGCAAAGAAAGTTTTAAAAAAAA
>NW_024659892.1:0-413 GCF_008729295.1 Plectropomus leopardus | reverse complement strand
GACATGCTGTATCATGGTGTTTTTGGACATATTCATACGTTTTTATGCTATGGCGTGTCTCAGCACACTATTTCATGCTGTTTTGAGGTGGTTTGAAGAGGTTTTGGGACATGTCAAATTTTGACATTTTCGCCTTACTATAGCCTTGCTTTTTTCGCCTTTTTTTGGACATGCTGTATTATGGTGTTTTTGACAATATTTGCACGTTTTTATGCTATGGCGTGTCTCAGCACACTATTTTATGCTGTTTTGAGGTGGTTTGAGCTGTTTTTGGGACATGTCAAATTCAGACATTTTTGCCTTACTATAGCCTTGCTTTTTCTGCCATTTTTTCGACATGTTATAATATGGTGTTTTTGTCCATTCTTGCATGTTTAAATGCTATGGCGTGTCTCAGCACGATATTTTATGCT
>NW_024659891.1:0-228 GCF_008729295.1 Plectropomus leopardus | reverse complement strand
TTGGGACATGTCATTTTTTCTCATTTTTGCCATACTATAGCCTTGCTTTTTTGGTGATTTTTTTCGACATGCTATATTGTGGTGTTTTTGGCCTTTTTTGCAAGTTTTAATGCCATGCCGTGTCTCAGCATGCTATTTTAAGTAGTTTAAAAGTGTTTTCAGCTTTTTTTTGGACATGCCATTTTTTCACATTTTTGCCCTACTATAACCTTGCTTTTTTGGTGATTT
>NW_024659890.1:0-281 GCF_008729295.1 Plectropomus leopardus | reverse complement strand
ATGGTGTTTTTGGACATATTTATACGTTTTTATGCTATGGCGTGTCTTAGCACGCTATTTTATGCTGTTTTGAGGTGGTTTGAGCTGTGTTTGGGACATGTCATATTTTGACATTTTTGCCTTACTATAGCCCTGCTTTTTTCGTCATTTTTTCGACATGCTATATTATGGTGTTTTTGACTATTTTTGCACATTTAAATGCTATGGCATGTCTCAGTAAGCTATTTTATGCTTTTTTGAGGTGGTTTATGCTGTTTTTGGGACATGTCATATCTTGACAT
>NW_024659889.1:0-300 GCF_008729295.1 Plectropomus leopardus | reverse complement strand
TGCTCTGGCACGCTATTTAATGCAGATGGAGGTGTTTTAAGAGTTTTTGGGACATGTCATTTTTTGACATTTTTGCCATACTATAGCCTTGCTTTTTGGGTCATTTTTTCGACATGCCAAAATATGGTGTTTTAGTCCCTTTTTGAAACTATCTATGCTATTGCATGTCTTGGTACGCTATTTACTTTGGATTTAACCTGTTTTCCGGTGCTTTTGGGACATGTCTTTTTTTGACGTTTTTCCATACTTTAGCCTTGCTCTTCGGGTCATTTTTTCGAGTTGTAATATTATGTTGTTTTT
>NW_024659888.1:0-215 GCF_008729295.1 Plectropomus leopardus | reverse complement strand
TGGGTCATTTTTTCAACATGCCATATTTTGGTATTTTGGGCCGTTTTTGCAACATTCTATGCTATAGCGTGTCTCAGCACACTATTTAATGGTGTTTTTAAATGTTTTCAGCTGTTTTTGGGACATTTCAATTTTTGACATTTTTGCCATACTATAGCCTTGCTCTTTGGGTCATTTTTTCAACATGCCATATTATGGTGTTTTTGGCCGTTTTT
>NW_024659887.1:0-1073 GCF_008729295.1 Plectropomus leopardus | reverse complement strand
TTTTTTTTCTTACAGTGGCGTTTGTTGTAAAAAAGATGTGTTCAAGGCCTGCTGGAAATTTAAAAATACAACAACAGTTTCGTGTTTTTAGTTTATGAAAATGGTAGATAATGTAATTTTGATTTCTGGAAGGCATATTTTCTTAAACAATAGGTGGTGAAATAAATACAAAATACAGACATTTACCATTGTTTGCCCTCCACCCCCTCAAAAACACAAGTCCCTCCCCAGTGATTAAAAAAATATTTGACACACCTCCCACTTCTTGCACCACCTCCCCATCCTCATAAATAATGAACAGTCCCAAAGCTGGCCATACATGTAATTTAAACTGCAGGTTCTCTTCGTGTAATTCAATTTGCAGAAATAACAGTTGCTGACACTCAAATCCCAACACGTGCTCACTGTAAGGACTGAGGCATGGCCTGGAGGAAACATAAACCTCCATGTGGGGATTATTCGAAGCAGTGTACTGTTTCATAAACAGTAATGAACTGCACTCTCACCTTATGCATACATTTGAAGATTGTCTGATACAAGTGCCATGTGGCAGGACTTTTGCAGCTGCCAGCCAATCTGCTGTAGAAGCCAAATAAGCAACAGTTGCATGTCTGCATCTGCTATATTTATCATATTTGCTACAACGCAGAAATGTGTGACATGACTGCAGTGTGCTGCCCCGGCTCCATCCAGACCAAGTGTCAGATTTCAGCATCATACCAGTGCCGTGTGCTTCGCTCACCACCACAACTGTGCAGCGTGGTAGTAATGACACAGTGACCCACCAGACCATTGGTCATCAGTCTCTCACAGGAATCACTGAAGGACACAAAACAGCGAGGACATGCTGTGTTGGAAAAAGCAGTGCTGCTGCAGGGAGCTTGTGACAATAGCTTATGAATTTGAATACTTTTCTGTGTAGGTTGTCATAGAATTACTTTAGTTGTAGTCATTGTCATTTATTGCATGGCTTTGGTTTGTGTGACCAACTGATGGAGAGACTAACACACCATGTCTGCCACCCTCAGGGTAGACGGAGTGAAATAAAAGAAGAACAAAGAGAAAAGGAAGGG
>NW_024659886.1:0-910 GCF_008729295.1 Plectropomus leopardus | reverse complement strand
TGGTATTTTATGGTGTTTTTGGCCGTTTTTGCAGTTTCCTTTGCTATGGTGTGTCTCGGAACGCTATTAAATACAGTTTAATGTGGTTTTCATCAGTTTGTTGGACATGTCATATTTTGACATTTTTGCCTTACTATAGCCTTGCATTTTTGGTGGATTTTTCACAATGCTATTTTATGGTGTTTTTGGCCGTTTTTGCAGTTTCCTTTGCTATAGCGTGTCTCAGCATGCTATTTTACGCGGTTTAAGGTGGTTTTCATCACTTTTTTGGACATGTCATATTTTGACATTTTTGCCTTACTATAGCCTTGCATTTTTGGTGGATTTTTCAACATGCTATTTCGTGGTGTTTTTGGCCGTTTTTGCAATTTCCTTTCCTATGGCATGTCTCGGCATGCTATTTTGCGTGATTTAATGTGGTGTTTAGCAGCTTTTTTGACATGTCATATTTTGACATTTTTGCCTTACTATAGCCTTGCATTTTTGGTGGATTTTTCAACATGGTATTTTATGGTGTTTATGGCCGTTTTTGCAGTTTCCTTTGCTATAGCGTGTCTCAGCATGCTATTTTACGCGGTTTAATGTGGTTTTCATCAGTTTTTTGGACATGTCATATTTTGACATTTTTTCCTTACTATAGCCTTGCATTTTTGGTGGATTTTTCAACATGCTATTTTATGGTGTTTTTGGCCATTTTTGCAATTTCCTTTACTATGGCGTGTCTCAGAACGCTATTAAATACAGTTTAATGTGGTTTTCAGCAGCTTTTTGGACATGTCATATTTTGACATTTTTGCCTTACTATAGCCTTGCATTTTTGGTGGATTTTTCAACATGCTATTTTATGGTGTTTTTGGCCTTTTTTGCAATTTCCTTTGCTATGGCGTGTCTCAGAACACTATTAAATACA
>NW_024659885.1:0-315 GCF_008729295.1 Plectropomus leopardus | reverse complement strand
AAAGTATTTTAATCTGTTTTTGGGACGGACCACATTTTGACATTTTTGCCTTACTATAGCCTTGCTTTTTGGGTCATTTTTTCGACATGTTATATTATGGTGTTTTCATCCGTTTTTGCAACTTTCTTCGCCAAAGCGTGTTTTGGCACGCAATTTTAGGTGGTTTTCAACTGTTTTCAGCTTTTTTTGGGACGGACCACTTTTTGACATTTTTGCCTTACTATAGCCTTACTTTTTGGGTCATTTTTTTCGACATGCTATATTATGATGTTTTTGACCGTTGTTGCAACTTTCTTTGCTATGGCATGATTCGGC
>NW_024659884.1:0-571 GCF_008729295.1 Plectropomus leopardus | reverse complement strand
GTTTTGCCATACTATAGCCTTGCTTTTTTCGTCATTTTTTTGACATTCTAGATTATGTTGTTTTAGTACATATTTGCACGTTTAAATGCTATGGCGTGTTTCAGTATGCTATTTTATGTTGTTTTGAGTTGTTTTTGTCTGTTTTTGGGACATGTCCAATTTTGACAGTTTTGCCATACTATAGCCTTGCTTCTTTGGTCATTTTTTCGACATTCTAAATTATGTTGTTTTAGTCCATATTTGCACGTTTAAATGCTATGGCGTGTCTCAGCACGCTATTTTATGTTGTTTTGAGTTGTTTTTAAGTGTTTTTGGACATGTCCAATTTTGACAGTTTTGCCATACTATAGCCTTGCTTTTTTGGTCATTTTTTTCGACATTCTAGATTATGTTGTTTTTGACAATATTTACACGTTTTAATGTTATGGCGTGTTTCAGCACGCTATTTTATGCTGTTTTGAGGTGTTTTTAACTGCTTTTTGGACATGTCCAATTTTGACAGTTTTGCCATACTATAGCCTTGGTTCTTTGGTCATTTTTTCGACATTCTAGATTATGTTGTTTTTGGCAA
>NW_024659883.1:0-375 GCF_008729295.1 Plectropomus leopardus | reverse complement strand
ACATGCCATATTTTGATGTTTTTTTTGCGGTTTTTGAAACTTTCCATGCTATGGCGTATCTAGACACGCTATTTAATGCAGTTTTGAATTGTTTTCAGCAGTTTTTGTGACATGCCATTTTTTGCCATTTTTGCCATACTATAGCCTTGCTTTTTGGGTCATTTTTTCGACATGCCATATTTCATTGTTTTTGGCCATTTTTAAAACTTTCCATGCTATGGCGTGTCTAGATAGGCTATTGACTGCAGTTTTAAACAGCTTTCAGTAGTTTTTGGGACATGCCATTTTTTGCCGTTTTTGCCATACTATAGCCTTGCTTTTTGAGTAATTTTTTCAACATGCCATATTTTATTGTTGTTTGCTGTTTTTGAAACT
>NW_024659882.1:0-436 GCF_008729295.1 Plectropomus leopardus | reverse complement strand
GTTTTCAGCTGTTTTTGGGAAATGCCATTTTTTGACATTTTTGCCTTGCTATAGCCTTGCTTTTTTTGGTCATTTTTTCAACATGCCATATCTTGGTGTTTTTTGCTTTGTTAGCATAATTTTATGGTATGGCGTGTTTCGGCACGCTATTTCATGTACGTTTTAACAGTTTTCAGCTGTTTTTGGGAAATGCCACTTTTTGACATTTTTGCCTTACTATAGCCTTGCTTTTTTGGTCATTTTTTCAACATGCCATAATAAGGTGTTTTTTGCGTTTTTTGCATCATTCTATACCATGGCGTGTCTCGGTACGCTATTTTATGTACGTTTTAGCAGTTTTCAGCTGTTTTTGGGAAATGCCATTTTTTGACATTTTTGCCTTACTATAGCCTTGCTTTTTTTGGTCATTTTTTCAACATGCCATATCTTGGTGTTT
>NW_024659881.1:0-422 GCF_008729295.1 Plectropomus leopardus | reverse complement strand
GACATGTCATTTTTCAACATTTTTGCCATACTATAGCCTTGCTTTTTAGGTCATTTTTTTCGACATACTATATTATGTTTTTTTCGGCCATATTTGCAAGTTTTAAATGCTATTGCATGTCTCAGCACACTATTTTATGCTTTTTTGAGGTGTTTTCAGCTGTTTTTGGGACATGTCATTTTTCGACATTTTTGCCATACTATAGCCTTGCTTTTTTGGTCATTTTTTTCGACATGCTATATTATGTTGTTTTTGGCCATATTTGCAAGTTGAAATGCTATTGCGTGTCTCAGCACACTATTTTATACTGTTTTGAGGTGTTTTCAGCTGTTTTTGCGACATGTCATTTTTCAACATTTTTGCCATACTATAGCCTTGCTTTTTTGGTCATTTTCTGTCGACATGCTATATTATGGTGTTTT
>NW_024659880.1:0-490 GCF_008729295.1 Plectropomus leopardus | reverse complement strand
CCTTGCTTTTTGGGTCATTTTTTCGACATGCCATATTCTTGTGTTTTTTGCTGTTTTTGCAGCATTTTATGCTGTTGTGTGTCTCTGCCAGCTTTTTTATGCAGTTTACAGTTTTTTTTAAGCTGGTTTTTGGACATGTCATTTTTGGATATTTTTGCCTTACTATAGCCTTGCTTTTTGGGTCATTTTTTCAACATGCCATATTCTTGTGTTTTCGTGTATTTTTGCAACATTCTATGCTGTGGCAAGTTTTTGCATGCTTTTTTATGCAGTTTACAGGTGTTTTATGCTTGTTTTGGGACATGTCATTTTTGGACATTTTTGCCTTGCTATAGCCTTGCTTTTTGGGTCATTTTTTCAACATGCCACATTATGGTGTTTTGGGCTGTTTTTGTAACATTTTACGCTGTGGTGTGTCTCTGCAAGCTTTTTTCTGTAGTTTGCAGTTGTTTTAAACTGTTTTTGGGACATGTCATTTTTGGACATTTTT
>NW_024659879.1:0-480 GCF_008729295.1 Plectropomus leopardus | reverse complement strand
CATTTTTTCACATGCCATATTATGGTGTTTCCTGCAGTTTTTGTAACGGTCTTTGCGATGGCACGTCTCTGCATGCTATTTTATGCAGTTTTCAGCTGTTTTCAGTTGTTTTTCAGACATGTCATTTTTTGACATTTTTCGCCATACTATAGCCTTGCTTTTTTGGTCGTTTTTTCAACATGCCATATTGTGGCGTTTTTTGCCATTTTTGCGATGGTCTTTGCCATGGCGTCTCTCGGCGCGCTATTTTATGCGGTTTTCAGCTGTTTTCAGTTGTTTTTGAGACTTGTCATTTTTTGACATTTTTCGCCATACTATAGACTTGCTTTTTTGGTCGTTTTTTCAACATGCCATATTGTGGTGTTTTTTTTGCTGTTTTTGCAAAATTCTTTACAATAGCATATCTCGGCAGACTATTTTATGCAGTTTTCATCTGTTTTCAGTTGTTTTTGAGACATGTCATTTTTTGACCTTTTTCAC
>NW_024659878.1:0-519 GCF_008729295.1 Plectropomus leopardus | reverse complement strand
TTTTTGACATGCAAAATTATGGTGTTTTCGTCCATTTTTTCAGCTTTTTATGCTATGGCGTGTGTAGGCATGCTATTTAATGTGGTTTTCAACTGTTTCAGGTTGTTTTTGGGACATGTCATTTTTTGAAATTTTTGCCTTTTGCCTTACTATAGCCTTGCTTTTTGGGTCTTGTTTTCGACGTGCCAAATTATGGTGTTTTTGTCCATGTTTGCAACTTCCTATGCTACGGCGTGTCTCGGCACGCTATTTAATGTAGTTTTCAACTGTTTCGGGTTGTTTTTGGGACATGTCATTTTTTGACATTTTTTCCTTTTGCCTTACTATAGCCTTGCTTTTTGGGTCTTGTTTTCGACGTGCCAAATTATGGTGTTTTTGGACATTTAAGCAACTTTCTATGCTACGGCGTGTGTAGACACGCTATTTAATGTGGTTTTAAACTGTTTTCAGCTGTTTTTGGGACATGTCATTATTTGACATTTTTGCCGTTTGCCTTACTATAGCCTTGCTTTTTGGGTC
>NW_024659877.1:0-317 GCF_008729295.1 Plectropomus leopardus | reverse complement strand
TTTGTTTACCAATGGAAGTGTTGTTGATCATGGGGTCCTCAGCTTTTGTATGATATATCTGAATTGCCTTTTTGCCTTGCCTTGCTTTTTTTTTGTCATTTTTTTCAACGTCCTATTTTTTGGCTTTTTGGGCTGTTTTTGGACGTTTCTTCAACACTGTATAACATGACATGCCTCTAAGTGTCAAATGAAGTGGTTTTCAGCTGTTTTTTGGACATGTCAAATTTTGACATTTTCGCCCTTACTATAGCCTTGCTTTTTTGGTCATTTTTTCAACATGCTATTTTTTTAAAAGGTTTTTGGGACGTTTTTGGATG
>NW_024659876.1:0-1288 GCF_008729295.1 Plectropomus leopardus | reverse complement strand
TTTTTTTAATTTATTTATTTGGCATCCTTTGGGAAAGAGTAGTAGCTGATGGTGGTGAATGCAAGCATGACTTGTTTTAACAACTATTAAATCAGAGTGATCCTAAAGGCCACCCTGCTGCGTGAGACTAGGGGCTGTGTTCAAACACAAAGAGGTCTGTAAATTCTTAAAGCAGGCCGCAAGGGACAGATCAGATTCCTGTGGGATTGTACAAACACTTTTGAAGATGTTTGAAGTGTAGGTATGCCAGGTTTGGTCGTTACATATGCGTTAAAACTATAAAGTTACAGAATTAGACATTTGGCCACTATGTATCAAAAAACATCAATTGTAACCATATATTTGGTACCATACATTTTCTGTCTTCTGTTTTCAGGATTGTGTATTTTCGATTATATATCTGTGTACATACAGGCCCATGGAATGCCTCAGATGTCCCAGGAGCTGTATATAAATGCAAAGAGGTCAGTTCCCTCTTAATACGGTCCACATGGGACAGATCAGTTTCCAAACAGTTCTTACAAACAATATTGAGGATGTGAATGTGTGAAGTGTTTAAAGCAAGTTAGTCAATGACAAGGTATTCAGAGGGGTGTTTTGAAGGTGCAACTGGTGAAACATTAGGTAATGACATATGAGATGGCAAAGACAAGGCGAAACAAATTCGACATCCTCTAGAAAAACAAATTAAATGTACAAAAAAATGTTACACGACATTTTTAGATCTGTTAGATTCGTCTTTTTTTTCTTTTTTTTTTAAAGGCCAGTGTGTAGTATTTTGTGGCATCTAACGGTGAGGTTGCAGAGCTGAAACTTCTCCTGTGTGCCAAGTGTGTCGTAAAACTGCAGTGGCCTAAAAGTAATCAATCATCATCATAATCAACTTCACTGATAACAAAAATGTCAATTTGATATTATATTTTGGTTGGTTATGACAGAGGCAGTTGGATGTGAATAAATAAGCTCAATCCACTTCATAAAGGATGGCCCGAAACCAAATTTTTTTAGTGTAAACATCATATAGGGCCATTCAACTTGGTCAAAGGCACGCTGTGCATCCAAGGAGATTATCACTGATTCTAAAGCTAAAGTATCCCGTCCAGCGTGGTCCAGAC
Organism: Plectropomus leopardus; assembly: GCF_008729295.1. Lineage (NCBI taxonomy): Eukaryota > Metazoa > Chordata > Actinopteri > Perciformes > Serranidae > Plectropomus > Plectropomus leopardus. The sequence continues at coordinate 173 of NW_024659876.1, read as the reverse complement.
GGTTGCAGTTTTTTTTTTTTTTTTTTTGGAAATATGTTTATTGATTTTCAATGAGAAAAATGAAAGAAAATATATAGAAAATGGAGAGAAAGAAGAAGTAGAGGAAGAAAAGAAGAGGAGAAAAGAAAAAAAAAGAGTAAAGAACATAGCACATCGAGCACAGTGATACTTCA
>NW_024659875.1:0-366 GCF_008729295.1 Plectropomus leopardus | reverse complement strand
GGTCGTTTTTTGCACATGCCATATTTTGGTGTTTTTGGACATTTTTGCAACTTTCGATGCCATGGCATGATTCTGCAAGCTATTTTATTTACTTCCCAGCCTTTTTAAGCTGTTTTTGGGATGTGACAGTTTTTGACATTTTTGCCTTACTATAGCCTTGCCTTTTGGGTCATTTTTTGCACATGCCATATTTTGGTGTGTTTGGACGTTTTTATGAACCTCTATGCCATGGCATGACTGGGCAAGCTATTTCATGCACTTTCCAGCTTCTTTAAGCTGTTTTTGGGACGTGACATTTTTTGACAACTTTGCCTTACTATAGCCTTGCCTTTTCGGTCGTTTTTTGCACATGCCATATTTTGGTGT
>NW_024659874.1:0-388 GCF_008729295.1 Plectropomus leopardus | reverse complement strand
ACTATAGCCTTGCTTCTTCGGTCATTTTTTCAATATGCTCTTTTAAGATGTTTTTGGCTGTTTTTGCAACTTTCTATGCTATGGCATGTGTCAGCAGGCTCTTTTATGCTGCTTTGAGGTGTTTTCAGCCTTTTTTGGCATATGTCATATTTTGCCTTTTTTTGCCATACTATAGCCTTGCTTCTTTGGTCATTTTTTTTCAACATGCTTTTTTAAGGTGTTTTTGGCTGGTTTTGCAACTTTTCATGCTATAGCATGTGTCAGCAGGCTCTTTTATGCTGTTTTGAGGTATTTTCAGCCTTTTTTGGGATATGTCAAATTTGACATTTTTTGCCATACTTGCCTTGCTTTTTTGGTCATATTTTCAACATGCCAAATTATGTTTTTT
>NW_024659873.1:0-764 GCF_008729295.1 Plectropomus leopardus | reverse complement strand
GGTCATTTTTTCGAATTGCCATTTTATCGTGTTTTTTACCATTTTTTTAACATTTGTAGTTATGGCGTGTTTTGGCACGCTATTTTATGCAGTTTTGAGTTGTTTTTAGCAGTTTTTGGGACATGTCATTTTTTGGCGTTTTTGCCTTACTATAGCCTTGCTTTCTTTGGTCATTTTTTCGACATGCCATTTTATCGTGTTTTTGACCCTTTTTACAACATTCTTTGCTATGGCGTGTTTTGGCATGCTAGTTTATGCAGTTTTAAGCTGTTTTTAGCAGTTTTTGGGACATGTCATATTTTGACGTTTTTGCCTTACTATAGCCTTGCTTTTTTGGTCATTTTTTCGACATGCCATTTTATTGTGTTTTTGACCATTTTTGCAACATTTGTAGTCATGGCGTGTTTTGGCACTCTATTTTATGCAGTTTTGAGTTGTTTTTAGCAGTTTTTGGGACATGTAATTGTTTGACATATTTTCCTTACTATAGCCTTGCTTTTTTGGTCATTTTTTCGACTCTCCGTTTTATCGTGTTTTTGACCCTTTTTACAACATTCTTTGCTATGTCGTGTTTCGGCATGCTAGTTTATGCAGTTTTAAGCTGTTTTGGGCAGTTTTTGGGACATGTCATATTTTGATGTTTTTGCCTTACTATAGCCTTGCTTTCTTTGGTCATTTGTTCGACATGACATTTTATCGTGTTTTTTACCATTTTTTCAACATTTGTAGTTATGGCGTGTTTTGGCACGCTATTTTATGCAGTT
>NW_024659872.1:0-607 GCF_008729295.1 Plectropomus leopardus | reverse complement strand
TTTTTTTGCAGTTTATGCAACTTTCTATGCTATGGCGTGTCTTATTACGCCATTTTAAGTAGGTTTAAGCAGTTTTTAGCTGTTTTGGGGAAATGTCATTTTTGACATTTTTGCCATACTATAGCCTTGCTTTTTTGTCATTTTTTCGATATGCCATATTTGGGTGTTTTTTTCCGTGTTTGCAACATTCTATGCTATGGCGTGTTTCAATACGATAATTTAAGTAGGTTTAAGCAGTTTTTAGCTGTTTTTGGGAAATGACATTTTTGCCATACTATAGCCTTGCTTCTTTGGGCATTTTTTCAACATTCAAAATTAGGGTGTTTTTTGCAGTTTATGCAACTTTCTATACTATGGCGTGTCTCAATGCACTATTTTAAGTAGGTTTAAGCAGTTTTTAGCTGTTTTATGGGAAATGTCATTTTTGACATTTTTGCCATACTATAGCCTTGCTTCTTAGGTCATTTTTTCGACATTCAAAATTAGGGTGTTTTTTTTACCATTTTTGCAACATTCTATGCTATGGCGTGTCTCAATTCGCTATTTTAAGTAGTTTTAAACAGTTTTTAGCTGTTTTTGGGAAATGTCAAAAATGACATTTCCCAAA
>NW_024659871.1:0-440 GCF_008729295.1 Plectropomus leopardus | reverse complement strand
ATCTCGATTTTATGCTGTTTTGAGGTGTTTTCAGCTGTTTTTGGGACATGTCATATTTTTAAATATTGAGCCATACTACAGCCTTGCCTTTTCGGTCATTTTTTCGACATGCTATATCATGGTGTTTTTGGCTTTTTTGCAACAATCTATGCTATGGCGTGTCTTGGCACGCTATTTTATGCGTTTATCATAAAACGTGTGTGTTTTCAGCTGTTTTTGAGACATGTCATATTTTGACATTTCCAGCCTTACTATAGCCTTGCCTTTTTCAGTCATTTTTTGACATGCTATATTATGATGTTTTTAGCCTTTTTTGCAACATTCTATGCTATGGCATATCTCGGCACTTGATTTTAAGCTGTTTTGAGGTGTTTTCAACTGTTTTGGAGGGCAATGTCATATTTTGACATTTCTAGCCATACTATAGCCTTGTCTTTTTT
>NW_024659870.1:0-548 GCF_008729295.1 Plectropomus leopardus | reverse complement strand
ATGATATTATATCGATTAAACAGTGTTCATTTATGTTTGATGTATTAAGAAGTATCATTGTAGTTGTGTACAAAAGTTTAAGTTGTGGTTATGAAGTTCTTAATGTTTTTATTTGTTTCTTTAGAAATTAGAGTTAATTGATATTAAATAAAACATGTTAGATAATTAAAGGTACAATTGTATTTCATGTGAAGGTGAATATTTAATTTAATATTCAATTTTTAGATTAACAACAGATTATGTTATGTTATGTTATGTTATGTTATGTTATGTTATGTTATGTTATGTTATGTTATGTTATGTTATGTTATATTATGTTATGTTGTATCTGAACATATCAATCGATCACTGGGTATAAAAGTTAAAATTGTTATGAAATGTGTAAAAAAACAAAGTAAATTAATGTATTTATAAATAATTTTACCAATCTATTTTATGTGCCGGTAAATGTGTAATTCATTTATAATATGTATATCACCATTATTTAGGAAAACCAGTTTCCATTGCATGAAGATAAATGTCATCATTGTATTGTATTATATTAGTAG
>NW_024659869.1:0-256 GCF_008729295.1 Plectropomus leopardus | reverse complement strand
TTGACATTTTCGCCTTACTATAGCCTTGCTTTTCCGGTCCTTTTTTTCGACATGCCATATTATGGTGTTTTTGGCAGTTTCTGCATCATTCTATGCCATGGTGTGTCTCGACATGCTATTTAATGCAGTTTTCAGCTGTTTTTAACTGTTTTTGAGACATGTCATTTTTTGACATTTTCGCCTTACTATAGCCTTGCTTTTTGGGTCCTTTTTTTTCGACATGCTACATTATGGTGTTTTTGGCAGTTTCTGCATC
>NW_024659868.1:0-572 GCF_008729295.1 Plectropomus leopardus | reverse complement strand
CATTTTTGCCATACTATAGCCTTGCATCTTTGCCCATTTTTTTCCATTTGCCAAATTATGGTGTTTTTTGCCCTTTTTGCAACTTTCTATGCTATGTTGTGTCTTGGAAGGCTATTTTATGTGTTCTTATGTGGTTTTCAGTTGTTTTTGGGACATGTCAAATTTGGACATTTTTGCCATACTATAGCCTTGCATATTCGGCCATTTTTTTCCACATGCCAAATTATGGTGTTTTGGCCGTTTTTGCAACTTTCTATGCTATAGCGTGTCTTGGAAACCTATTTTATGTGTTTTTATGTGGTTTTCAGCTGTTTTTGGGACATGTCACATTTTGACATTTTTGCCATACTATAGCCTTGTATATTTAGCCATTTTTTTCCACATGCCAAATTATGGTGTTCTTGGTCGTTTTTGCAACTTTCTATGCTATGATGTGTCTTAGACGGCTATTTTATGTGTTCTTACGTTGTTTTCAGCTGTTTTTGAGACATGTCACATTTTGACATTTTTGCTATACTATAGCCTTGCATCTTTGCCCTTTTTTTTCCACATGCCAAATAATGGTGTTTTTG
>NW_024659867.1:0-491 GCF_008729295.1 Plectropomus leopardus | reverse complement strand
ATATGGTGTTTTTGTCCATTTTTGCAACATTCTATGCTATGGCGTGTCTTTGCACGCTATTTAATGCACTTTTAAGATGTTTCCAGCTGTTTTTGGGACACGTCATTTTTTGACATTTTTGCAATACTATAGCCTTGCTTTTTGGGCCATTTTTTCAAAATGTCAAAATATGTTGTTTTTGTCCGTTTTTGCAACATTCTATACTATAGCGTGTATTTGCACGCTATTTAATGCACTTTTAAGGTGTTTCCAACTGTTTTTGGGACACGTCATTTTTTGACATTTTTGCAATACTATAGCCTTGCTTTTTGGGCCATTTTTTCAAAATGTAAAAATATGTTGTTTTTGTCCGTTTTTGCAACATTCTATACTATGGCATGTCTTTGCACGCTATTTAATGCACTTTTAAGGTGTTTCCAGCTGTTTTTGGGACACGTCATTTTTTGACATTTTTGCCATACTATAGCCTTGCTTTTTGGGTCATTGTTTCG
>NW_024659866.1:0-327 GCF_008729295.1 Plectropomus leopardus | reverse complement strand
AGGTTTGTGGATGTTTATCTGTGTCTGTGCTTTACAATTCAGAGGTGTGGAGTTAGAGTCAGCAACTATTGCGTCCCAGGTCCAGAGAGATATAGAACGTCGCAGCTAACTGAGGTATGGTGACATAGCTCCGAGGGTTAAGGCGCTTGCTCTGTGTCCGGGTGATTGAGGGTTCGAGTCTTGCTCACGGCAGGGGAGCTGTGAGAACAGAGCAAAGCGCGGAGCGCGTAACGCGTAACGCGTGGCGCGAAGCGCATAGTGCATAGTGCATAGTGCATAGTGTAAGTGCGTAAGTGCGTAAGTAAGTAAGTAAATAAGTATCAAAGT
>NW_024659865.1:0-1048 GCF_008729295.1 Plectropomus leopardus | reverse complement strand
GAGTCAGTAAGTCAACACAGTCGCAGCGAGCAGGGAACGTTCTCCTAACCCTGCATCGTGTTCTGCACAAATTATATTAATGTTTTTGTATTTCGCGCCGACCGCTTGTGATCAGACAACCCAAAACGCACGTTAATACCAGTTAAAGATAAAAGTGCAGGAGTGAGTGTTTGTAACAATCATCAGTTCAGGTGGCGGTGGTAAATAGTTAGACTGTAGGCTTGAGAGGTGTCACAGTATTATAGTTTACCAAGGTATTTAGAAATCCTGAAGGTCATCCTAACCAGTGATCACTGGTCTTTTTTTTTCCAATACTGTCACAAAATCTGAACCCTCATCTTTTGATGAAATTCATACTGAAGAGGGTTTAATGAGGATGTTTTGCATGCAGTGTGCATCAAGTGCCACCGGAGGTCAGTGTGGTGCAACAGGCAGCTGAGCTGACTGGGAGTGTTAAAGAGAACATTACAAGACTGTAATCAGCTGGTCAACACCAGCCAATGTCGTGCCGCAACAGCAAAAATGAGAGAGAGCAGGGAGAACATCTTCATTTCACATCTAGCCGGATGAATTAAGGTTTTTTCAAACCAATCAGTGTTGCTGAATGTTGGAACAGTGGAATAATTAACTAAACAACGATTTTATTTTGTTTCTGTTGAAATTGAATGAAGTGTGTTTCATGATGAGTTAATGAGGCGATTAAGGTAGTTTTAATTTGGTAAAATATAGAAACGTGAATTCGGAAGGTAAATGGTTGTCTTTCTCTGTTTCATAAGGAAAATACATTTAAGAATAACAACTTAACACTATATAAACCATGTTCTTCAAAATTAAACGGAGGCCTTCATCCTGAGCCTTGAGTCTTGTTTCTACACAACGAAACGCAGCATTTTGGCAAACCAGCCTGGATAAGATAACAATAGCACAATATCAACATATAGCATTTTAGCACAAATAGCCACACCCACAACAATTTCTAATTTTGCTTTGTCAAAGCACTTTGTAAACTTTGTTTTTAAAGATTATTGTTATTATTATTGTTATTATT
>NW_024659864.1:0-959 GCF_008729295.1 Plectropomus leopardus | reverse complement strand
ACATGCCATATTATGGTGTTTTTGCCGATTTTTACTACATTGTGTGCTATGGCATGTCTTTGCACGCTATGTAATGTCTTTTTCGGGTGTTTTCAGCTGTTTTTGAGATATTGCATTTTTTGACTTTTTCGCCTTACTATAGCCTTGCTTTTTCGGTCATTTTTTCAACATGTCATATTACTGTGTTTTGGGGCATTTTTGCAAGATTCTATGCTATGGCGTGTGTTGGCACGCTATTTAATGTCCTTTTCAGTTGTTTTCAGCTGTTTTTGGGACATGTCATTTTTGTACTTTTTTGCCATACTATAGCCTTGCTTTTTCGGTCATTTTCTTAACCTGCCATATTATGGTGTTTTTGGCGATTTTTGCAATGTTTTATGCTATGGCGTGTCTTTGCACGCTATCTAATGTACTTTTCAGATGTTTTCAGCTGTTTTTGGAACATGTCGTTTTTTGACTTTTTTTCCATACTATAGCCTTGCTTTTTCGGTCATTTTTTCAACATGCCATATTATGGTGTTTTTGGCAATCCTTCCAATATTTTACGCTATGGTGTGTCTTTGCAGGGTATTTAATTTGTTTTTCAGGTCTTTTCAGCTGTTTTTGAGACATGGCATTTTTTTACTTTTTCGCCTTACTATAGCCTTGCTTTTTCGGTCATTTTCTTAACCTGCCTATTATGGTGTTTTTGGCGATTTTTGCAATGTTTTATGCTATGGCGTGTCTTTGCACGCTATCTAATGTACTTTTCAGATGTTTTCAGCTGTTTTTGGAACATGTCGTTTTTTGACTTTTTTTCCATACTATAGCCTTGCTTGTTCAGTCATTTTTTCAACATGCCATATTACTGTGTTTTGGGCCATTTTTGCAAGATTCTATGCTATGGCGTGTGTTGGCACGCTATTTAATGTTCTTTTCAGTTGTTTTCAGCTGTTTTTGAGACATGGCATTTTTTGACT
>NW_024659863.1:0-458 GCF_008729295.1 Plectropomus leopardus | reverse complement strand
GACAAGCAAAATTTTTAATTTTAGGCTGTTGTTGCAGCATTCTTTACTATGGCGTTTCTCAGTTTTCAGGTATTTTTAGCTGTTTTTGGAACAGGTGATTTTTTGACATTTTTGCCATACTATAGCCTTGCTTTTTCGGTCATTTTTTCAACATGCAAAATTGTGTATGTCTGGGCTGGTTTTGCAGCAGTCTTTACTATGGCGTGTCTTGTCACGCTACTTCAGGCAGTTTTCAGGTATTTTTAGCTATTTTTGGGACAGGTCATTTTTTGACATTTTTGCCATACTATAGCCTTGCTTTTTTGGTCATTTTTTCAACATGCAAAATGTTGTATTTTTGTGCTGTTTTTGCAGCATTCTTTACTATGGTGTGTCTCGGCACGCTATTTTACATGGTTTTCAGCTGTTTTTAGCTGTTTTTGGAACATGTCATTTTTTGACATTTTTGCCATACTATA
>NW_024659862.1:0-300 GCF_008729295.1 Plectropomus leopardus | reverse complement strand
TGGCCTTTTTTGTTCTTTATTCCCACTTTGTACACTATTATTCATCTCTATAAGTTATTGTAAGTGATTTTCAGCCATTTTTAGGAGGGGACAAAATTGGACTTTTTCGCCATACTATACAATTGCCTTTCTTGGCCATTTTTTGGACATGCTAATTTATGAGGTTTTTGGCCTTTTTTGTTCTTTATTCCCACTTCGTACAATAATATGCATCTCTATAAGTTATTCTAAGTGATTTTCAGCCATTTTTAGCAGGGGTCAAAATTTGACTTTTTTGCCATACTATACTATTGCCTTTCT
>NW_024659861.1:0-616 GCF_008729295.1 Plectropomus leopardus | reverse complement strand
TAAGTGGTTTTCAGCAGTTTTTTGAACATGTCAAATTTTGACATTTTTGTCCATACTATAGCCTTGCTTTTTTGGTCATTTTTTCAACATGCTATTTTAGGGGTTATTGGGCTGTTTTTGGATGTTTTTTTCAACACTGTATAGAATCACATGCCTCTACATGCTATGCTAAGTGGTTTTCAGCAGTTTTTTGAACATGTCAAATTTTGACATTTTCACCTTGCTTTTTTGGTCATTTTTTCAACATGCTATTTTGTGGGTTTTGGGGGCTGTTTTTGGATGGTTTTTCAACACTGTATACAATAACATGCATCTACATGCTACTCTAAGTAGTTTTCAGTTGTTTTTTGGACATGTCAAATTTTGACATTTTCACCATACTATAGCCTTGCTTTTTTGGTCATTTTTTCAACACGCTATTTTATGGGTTTTTGGGCTGCTTTTGAATGGTTTTTCAAACCTATATGATAAAACATGCCTCTACATGCTATGCTAAGTGGTTTTCAGGTGTTTCTTGGACATGTAGAATTTTGACATTTTAGCCATACTATAGCCTTGTGTTTTGTTCTTTTTTTTGAACTTGTATTTTATGGGTTTTTGGGCTGTTTTTTGATGT
>NW_024659860.1:0-604 GCF_008729295.1 Plectropomus leopardus | reverse complement strand
TCATTTTTTCGACATGCCAGATTCTGCATTTGTTGCCTATTTTTGCAACTTTCTTTGCTATGGCGTGTTTTAGCAGGCTATTCTAAGCTGTTTCCAATTGTTTTCAACAATTTTTGGGACGTGTCAAATTTTGACATTTTTGCCTTACTATAGCCTTGGATTTTTGGTCATTTTTTCGACATGCCAAATTCTGCTGTTTTGGGCTCTTTTTGCAACTTTCTTTGCAATGGCGTGTTTTAGCAGGCTATTCTAAGCTGTTTCCAGGTGTTTTCAACAGTTTTTGCGATGTGTCAAATTTTGACATTTTTGCCTTACTATAGCCTTAGGTTTTTGGTCATTTTTTCGACATGCCAAATTCTGCTGTTTTGGGGTCTTTCTGCAACTTTCTTTGCTATGGTGTTTCTTGGTTGGCTATTCTAGCTGTTTCCAGCTGTTTTCAACAGATTTTGGGATGTGTCAAATTTTGACATTTTTGCCTTACTATAGCCTTGGATTTTTGGTCATTTTTTTGACATGCCAGATTATGCTTTTGTTGCCTATTTTTGCAACTTTCTTTGCTATGGCGTGTTTTGGCAGGCTATTCTAAGCTGTTTCCAGTTGTTTT
>NW_024659859.1:0-471 GCF_008729295.1 Plectropomus leopardus | reverse complement strand
GTTTTTCAAAACTGTATAATAAAACATGCCTCTACATGCTATACTAAGTGGTTTTCAGGTGTTTCTTGGACATGTAGAATTTTGACATTTTAGCCATACTATAGCCTTGGTTTTTTGTTCTTTTTTTTAAACTTGTATTTTATGGGTTTTTGGGCTGTTTTTTGATGTTTTTTCAACACTGTATACAATAACATGCCTCTAGATGCTATTCTAAGTAGTTTTCAGTTGTTTTTTGGACATGTCAAATTTTGACATTTTCACCATACTATAGCCTTGCTTTTTTGGTCATCTTTTCAACATGTTATTTTGTGGGTTTTGGGGGCTGTTTTTTTTATGTTTTTTCAACACTGTATACAATAACATGCATCTACATGCTACTCTAAGTAGTTTTCAGTTGTTTTTTGGACATGTAAAATTTTGACATTTTTGGCCATACTATAGCCTTGCTTTTTTGGTCATTTTTTCAACATG
>NW_024659858.1:0-347 GCF_008729295.1 Plectropomus leopardus | reverse complement strand
GTCATTTTTTGACATTTTTGCCATACTATAGCCTTGCTTTTTGGGTCATTGCTTCAGCATGCCATATTATGGTGTTTTTGGCCCTTTTTGCAAAATTCTATGCTATGGCGTGTCTTAGCACACTATTTTACGCTGTTCCCAGCTGTTTTCAGCTGTTTTTGAGAGATGTCATTTTTTGACATTTTTGCCATACTATAGCCTTGCTTTTTGGGTCATTGCTTAAGCATGCCATATTATGGTGTTTTTGGCCCTTTTTGCAAAATTCTATGCTGTGGCGTGTCTTAGCACGCTATTTTCTGGGGATTCCAACTGTTTTCAGCTGTTGTTACAGCCACACACACACACAC
>NW_024659857.1:0-327 GCF_008729295.1 Plectropomus leopardus | reverse complement strand
CAACTTTCTTTGCTATGGCGAGTCTTTTAAGGCTATTTGACGTGGTTTATTGTGGTTTTCAGCTGTTTTTGGGATATGCCATTTTTTGACATTTTTGCCATACTATAGCCTTGCATTTTCGGCCATTTTTTTTCAAAATGTAAACTTATGCCGTTCGTGGCACTTTTTGCAACTCTCTTTGCTATGGCGAGTCTTTTAAGGCTATTTGACGTGGTTTAATGTGGTTTTCAGCTGTTTTTGGGATATGCCATTTTTTGACATTTTTGCCATACTATAGCCCTGCATTTTCGGCCATTTTTTTTCAAAATGTAAACTTATGCCGTTCGT
>NW_024659856.1:0-328 GCF_008729295.1 Plectropomus leopardus | reverse complement strand
AGTTGTTTTTAGGTGTTTTTGGAAAATGTCATTTTTTGACTTTTTCGCCATACTATAGCCTTGCTTCTTGGGTCATTTTTTCAACATGCAAAATTAAGGTGTTTTCGGAAGTTTTTGAAAATTTCTATGCCATGGCGTGTTACGCCACGCTATTTTATGCAGTTTTCAGTTGTTTTCAGGTGTTTCTGGAAAATGTCATTTTTTGACTTTTTCGCCATACTATAGCCTTGCTTTTTGGGTCATTTTTTCGACATGCAAAATTAAGGTGTTTTCGGCAGTTTTTGAAAATTTCTATGCAATGGCGTCTTTCGCTACGCTATTTCATGCA
>NW_024659855.1:0-399 GCF_008729295.1 Plectropomus leopardus | reverse complement strand
GTGCACTTTCCATTCATTTAATGTAGTACAAAGTGTTTCACAAGTTAAAAATATAAAAAACATTTAAACATATAAACCAACCCCTCCTTCTAAGGCCCTCCCAGCCCCGAACCCCCCAGAACACAAACAGAGAGACATTTCAAAACACAGAACAGAATGGCTTTGGATTAGAAACATGGCTGAACAGAGGACTAAAATCAGCAAAGGCCATCATGGAGTGCCGTTTCGACCAGGAGCTCGTCAAGGCTCACAGAGCCATTGCTACAGAAATCACCCCGCCCCAAACAGACGGGAGAGTCCACGATAAAACCATGAAGCTGTGGACAGGACCCCCCCATCCAGCCGAAACAGGGCAACCCCCACGACGATTCCTCCACAGCCAGAGCCCATCACGGCTCC
>NW_024659854.1:0-1657 GCF_008729295.1 Plectropomus leopardus | reverse complement strand
CTTCAATGGCAGTGCGAAGTTGCTGGATATTGGCAGGAACTGGAACATGCTATCGTATATGTCGATCCAGAGCATCCCAAACATGCTCAGTGGATGACGTGATGGGTGATAATTCTTTCTTCGTTTAAGTCTGCACATGGGATGTGTTGGCAGTAAGACAAATACAGAGTATTAGCAATTGTCATTACTATAAATATATTATCAGAGCCTCTAAAGCTGCAGATCATACAGCCAGAACAGAAAACCAAAGGATGGTGATGCGCTTCGTGGTTTGAGAGATGGCAAGATGGAGGAGTTGTAGGAGGGTCGTGTAGGAAAGCTCTCACAGTGATGGTGACAGTGAAGAGGGTTTGCAGGGAGGGGCTCAGGGGTCAGAGGTCGTGAGGAGTATTACTCAGGGATAGGTCACTTCTTGTAAGTGAATCAATGCTATAGACTGGAATGATGCACCATCACTCTGAAGACAGGCTAAGATTACATTTTGTGGTTTATGGATCCAGTGTATTTCAGTGATGTAGTCCACTCCCACAGGGTGAGTGGAAATTTTTACAACACTCTTTAAAAATTCATGTGATTCTATCCGGTATAGTTTGTAAGAGTTGTTTCCTCTCTTGTTGATCATATCATACAGGATGAATTATGGAAGCTATAATGTTAATTAATCATACATCACAGCACCAGGCAGTGCATTGATTTAACACCACTCTGAGTAAACAAGGACAGGTGCATGCGTGTGTGTGTGTGACTGAAAAACATTAGCAATTCAAATATTCCATGGATTCCTGCTGGCTGGAATAATACAGGGTGGGCTTTAAAGCAAACCACAGAGGAAGAGCATAATAGATCAGATTTGTAGACTCCTCAGTGCAATATTTTTGGGGTTTAATGCAGCATGGTGATAATGTATGTAGGACCAAATCTGCCGTAATAAAAAAAGAATGATTCAATCACTAAATAATTAGGAACAAATTTTGAAATAAAGTTCAGTTATCGAAGTTATAAGATATAAAGATATAAGTTATAAATCAGTTATAAATCAGTTATCGAATTCACATGTAGGTTTATGTTAAATAATAAACCAAATGCACATAAATAGAAATGTAGAAATGGACAAATACATTATTCCTGTGTTCATTTTTTCATTGATTTTCAGGAATGAGAAAAAAAAGGCTGTGCAATGGATCGTAGTGAGGGGCGAGACAAGTACAACTGATCTGTGAACTCTCATCTTGATTAACCAATAGCTGTTAAGTGACACATTATGACACACACCCTTATTAACATACATTCAATGAAATACATAATTAATAAAAAAAACAAATAGGGAAATGAATATAATTAGAAATAAATGTCAAGAGAAAATAATTAATTTGGAATTATTTGAATACAAAAATAAATTAATGCAGAAAAAAATAATTTGTCAAATTAATAAATACATTTTGTTAATTTATTTTTCTATTTTTGTGCATATTTAATTTCAATATATACCTGCATATTTTTTTAGATAATTTAAACTTTTATTTTTAAATTTCTTCTTCATTATTACAATTATTCATTTATTGAGTCTTTTATTTGTGGAGAAGGAAGTGGAGAAGGAAAAAAAGGAAACGATAAGTAGACAACGCAAAAATAAATAAATAAGTGAAAAAAATTAATA
>NW_024659853.1:0-1386 GCF_008729295.1 Plectropomus leopardus | reverse complement strand
CACGGCCCCGGCATTTAAAATGTTTCTCATGTCAACCGGGAGATGACTGGGAGACGCAGCCTGACGACCGTCGCTAAGGCCGGAGAAGACAGAAACCAGCCTCTCTCTGTCTGGACAACCTTTGTTTTCATAAAGATTATTCAGCCTTTTTTTTAAATTGATTGATCCACAACATTGTTTTAAAACTGTAATCAAACATTTACATTTTATTTTCTTTTTAACGCTCGAAACCTGGTTCAACATTACTTCTGTTGTGCTGCTAAAAGGTGAGAAAATAGGTGAGATTTTTTTCAAAAACACTGGAAAAAAGGGAATCATCAAAATAATTGTCCTGCAAATTGCAAATAAAAAAATGAGATGAAATTTGGTTTTAAAAAAGAGAGAGATGGAATTGTTAGAAAATTATCAAATAACTATGAAAATTAAATAATGTTAAATAAATGTAAAATTAGGTTACAGAAACATATAGTTATCATTTATATTTATTTTCTTTTTTATATTTATTTTTCCTTTTGTGTTGCTATTTTCAAGTAATTGTCTTGTAACTTTTTACTAATTTCTTGCAAATGTTTGGCTCATTTCTTGTTAAGCTGCATGTCAGCCTGTGGTTTGGATGGTTTTTGTCCCTGAAGGAAGCTCTCATCAGCCTGATGTTTGTTCAAGTGTTTGTTTCAGTGAGTTATTAAATTATACTAAGGGGGGGTTTTCTGTCATGATTGACAGCTATGACAGCCAATCCGTGCGCTCGCATTTGATGCAGCTGCTCACGATTGGTCAGACAGGTGTTGTGACCTAGAAAAGCCAAAAAATTTTCCACTGCAGTTTTGTGAAATGTGGCTTTTTTCGAATAGCCTGAAATACCACGTCATTGTGAGCGTTAAAAAACTTTTTTGCGCTAAATGGAAGTTTTTTGTTTCCATTAGCTGTATTTTAATAATAGTAATAATAATAATAATAACTTTATTTATATAGCACCTTTAAAAAAAAAAAAAGTTGTTTACAAAGTGCTCTGACAGAGAAAACAAAAAGGCCAGAACAAAATACATAAAATATAAAAATAAATACGACAGAAGACAAAAATAATAAAAGAACAACAAGACGACCAGGCGGCATCACATCAGTGGGGATAAAATAAAGATGGGATGATAAAAACAGATGAATAAGAGACAGATGAACAAGTAGATAAATAAAATGTGACAAGATGGTGAGAACAGGCCAGAGGAAGGATGGAGCAGAAATGAATCGAGTAAGAGCAGCTAACGTAAAATAAAATAATGAAGAAGTAAATAAAGATGACATCATCTACAAGCAAGTCTGTAAAAGTGAGTTTTAAGAAGTAATTTAAGATATGTCACTGATTCTGTTTGCCTTATCTCCTCACGTCGT
>NW_024659851.1:0-605 GCF_008729295.1 Plectropomus leopardus | reverse complement strand
TCATTTGCCATGGCGTGTCTCAGCACGCTATTTCATGTGGTTTAAAAAGGATTTAAGCAGTTTTTTGAAAATGGCATTTTTTGACTTTTTTGCCATACTATAGCCTTGCATTTTTGTTAGATTTTTGGACATGATATTTAAGGGTGTTTTGGACTGTTTTTGCAAAATCCTTTGCTATAGCCTGTCTCGGCATGCCATTTTAAGTGGTTTACAATGGCTTTCAGCAGTTTTTTGAAAATGGCATTTTTTGACATTTTTGACATACTATAGCCTTGCATTTTGTGTGTTTCTTTGGGCATGCTATTTAATTGTGTTTTGGACTGTTTTTGCAAAATCCTTTGCTATTGCGTGTCTTGGCAGGCTATTTTATGTGGTTTAAAATGGTTTTCAGCAGTTTTTTGAAAAGGGCATTTTTTGACATTTTTGCCATACTATAGCCTTGCATGTTTTGTGTTTTTTTGGACATGCGATTTAATTGTGTTTTGGACTGTTTTTGGAAAATCATTTACCATGGCGTGTCTCGGCACGCTATTTCATGTGGTTTAAAATGGATTTCAACAGTTTTTTGAAAATGTCATTTTTTGACATTTTTGCCATACTATAGC
>NW_024659850.1:0-516 GCF_008729295.1 Plectropomus leopardus | reverse complement strand
CCATGGCGTGTTACAGCACGCTATTTTATGCGGTTTTATGCTGTTTTTAGCTGTTTCTAAGACATGTCATTTTTTGACATTTTTGCCATACTATAGCCTTGCTTTTTAGGTCATTTTTTCAGCATACCATATTATGGCGTTTTTGGCTGTTTTTTGCACTGGACTATGCCATGGCGTGTGTCAGCAAGCCATTTTATGTGGTTTTAAGTTGTTTTTAGCAGTTTTTGGGACATGTCATTTTTTGACATTTTTGCCATACTATAGCCTTGCGTTTCAGGTCATTTTTTCAACATGCAAGATTAAGGTGTTTTCTGCTGTTTTTGCACCGGGCTATGCCATGGTTTGTATCAGCACGCTATTTTATGCAGTTTTCAACTGTTTTCAGATGTTTTTAAGACATGTCTTTTTTTGAAATTTTTGCCATACTATAGCCTTGCTTTTCGAGTCATTTTTTCAACATGCCATATTATGGTGTTTTTGGCCGTTTTTTGCACCATTCTATGCCATGGCGTGTGT
>NW_024659849.1:0-658 GCF_008729295.1 Plectropomus leopardus | reverse complement strand
GACGTTCCACATTATGGTGTTTTCGGCTTTTTTTGCAACTTTCTATGCTATAGTGTGTTTTAGTACGCGATTCAATTTAGTTTTAAGCTGTTTTTTGTTGTTTTTGGTGCATGTCATTTTTCAACATTTTTGCCATACTATAGCCTTGCTTTCTGGGTCATTTTTTTGACATTCTAGATTTTGGTGTTTTCGGGGTTTTTTGCAACTTTCTATGTTAGAGTGTGTCTCGGCACGCAATTTAATGCGGTTTTAACCTGTTTTCAATTGTTTTTGGGACATGTCATTTTTTGACATTTTTGCCATACTATAGCCTTGCTTTCCAGATCATTTTTTCGACATGCCATATAATGGTGTTTTTGGCCATTTTTGCAACTTTCTATGCTATAGTGTGTTTCGGTACACTATTTAATGCAGTTTTAAGCCGTTTTTGGTTGTTTTTGGGACATGTCATTTTTTGTCAATTTTGCCATACTATAGCCTTGCTGTCTGGGCCATTTTTTCGACGTTCCACATTATGGTGTTTGCTGTTTTTTTTTGCAACTTTCTATGCTAAAGTGTGTCTTGGTACGGCATTTAATTTAGTTTTAAGCTGTTTTTGGTTGTTTTTGTCACATGTCATTTTTTGCCATTTTTGCCATACTATAGCCTTGCTTTCTGG
>NW_024659848.1:0-238 GCF_008729295.1 Plectropomus leopardus | reverse complement strand
GTGTCTTAGCACGCTATTTTACGCTGTTCCCAGCTGTTTTCAGCTGTTTTTGAGAGATGTCATTTTTTGACATTTTCGCCATACTATAGCCTTGCTTTTTGGGTCATTGCTTAAGCATGCCATATTATGGTGTTTTTGGCCCTTTTTGCAAAATTCTATGCTGTGGCGTGTCTTAGCACGCTATTTTCTGCGGATTCCAACTGTTTTCAGCTGTTGTTACAGCCACACACACACACAC
>NW_024659847.1:0-348 GCF_008729295.1 Plectropomus leopardus | reverse complement strand
GAAATGGGTTAATCATGTTGTGTCCTGGCCACCCATAGATGGGGAATAACGCGGACAAAACACAACGATGTAGCATGTTGAAAAAATGACCAAAACGGCAAGGCTATAGTATGGAAAAATGTCCAAATATGACATGTCCCCAAAACAGCTGAAAACACCTCAAAACAGCACAAAATAGCTTGCCGTGACATGCCATAGCAAAGAAACTAGCAAAAACCGCTAAAAACAGAAAGATATAGCATGTTGAAAAAAGTGACCAAAAATGACCAAAACGGCAAGGCTATAGTATGGAAAAATGTCAAAATATGACATGTCCCAAAAACAGCTGAAAACTCTTTAAAACAGTAT
>NW_024659846.1:0-382 GCF_008729295.1 Plectropomus leopardus | reverse complement strand
CCATACTATAGCCTTGCCTTTTCGGTCATTTTTTTCACATACCAAATGATGTCTTTTTTGGCTTTTCTTGAAATTGTCTTCGCTATGGCGTGTCTCCACAGGTCAGTTTGTGTGGTTTAATGTGGTTTTCAGCAGTTTTTGGCACATGTCCTATTTTGACATTTTTGCCATACTATAGCCTTGCCTTTTCGGTCATTTCTTTCACATACCAAATTATGTCTTTTGTGGCTTTTATTTGGAACTTTCTTTGCTATGCCATGTCTCTAAAGGCTATTTTATGTGGTTTAATGTGGTTTTCAGCATTTTTTGGGACATGTCTTAATTTGAAATTTTTGCCATACTATAGCCTTGCCTTTTCGGTCATTTTTTTCACATACCAAAT
>NW_024659845.1:0-499 GCF_008729295.1 Plectropomus leopardus | reverse complement strand
TTCGCCATACCGTACTTTACAGTTTTTGGCCATTTTTTCAATATGCGGTACTATGACATGTCTCTACAAGTGATACTGAAGTGATCTATTTTTTTGGCATTTTTGCCATACTATAGCCTTGCTTTCAGGGTCATTTTTTCAACATTCCAAAAAATAGTGTTTTTTGCCATTTTTGCAGCATTCTATGCTATGGCGTGTCTTTGCACGCTATTTAACACACTTTTCAGTCATTTTCAGCAGTTTTTGGAAAATGTCAATTTTTGGCATTTTTACCATACTATAGCCTTGCTTTCTGGGTCATTTTTTCGATGTTCCAAAATATGGTGTTTTTTGCCATTTTTGCAAAATTCTATGCTATGGCGTGTCTTCGCACGCTATTTAACACACTTTTCAGTCATTTTCAGCAGTTTTTGGAACATGTCCTTTTTTGGCATTTTTGCCATACTATAACATTGCTTTCTGGGTCATTTTTTCGATGTTCCAAAATATGGTGTTTTTT
>NW_024659844.1:0-208 GCF_008729295.1 Plectropomus leopardus | reverse complement strand
TTTGACATTTTTGCCATACTATAGCCTTGCATTTTGGGTTGTGTTTTGGACTTGCTATTTTATATCGTGTTCTTGGCCGTTTTTACGAATTTCTTTACTATGGAATGTTTCAGCATGCTATTTAAGGATGTTTTTAATAGTTTTCAGCAGTTTTTGGGATTTGTCAAATTTTGACATTTTTGCCATACTATAGCCTTGCATTTTGGGT
>NW_024659843.1:0-803 GCF_008729295.1 Plectropomus leopardus | reverse complement strand
TTTATGCTGTTTTGAGGTCTTTTTAGCTGTTTTTGGGACATGTCAAATTTTGACATTTTTGCCATACTATAGCCTTGCTCTTTTGGTCAATTTTTCGACATGCTTTTTTAAGTGTTTTTTGGACATTTTTATACGTTTTAATGCTAGGGCATGTCTCAGCACGCCATTTTATGCTGTTTTGAGGTCTTTTTAGCTGTTTTTGGGACATGTCAAATTTTGACATTTTTGCCATACTATAGCCTTGCTCTTTCGGTCAATTTTTCGACATGCTTTTTTAAGTAGTTTTTGGACATTTTTATACGTTTTAATGCTGGGGCGTGTCTCAGCACGCTATTTTATACTGTTTAAGGTATTTTTAGCTGTTTTTGGGACATGTCAAATTTTGACATTTTTGCCATATTATAGCCTTGCTCTTTCGGTCAGTTTTTGGACATGATATATTATGGTGTTTTTGGCCACATTTGCACGTTTTAATGCTAAGGCGTGTCTCAGCACGCTATTTTATGCTGTTTTGAGGTGTTTTGATTGGTATTTGGGACATGACCAATTTTGACATTTTTGCCATACTATAGCCTTGCTCTTTGGGTCATTTTTTGAACATGCTATATCATGTTGTTTTTGGCCGTTTTCATACGTTTTGATGCTAGGGCATGTCTCAGCATGCTATTTTTTGCTGTTTTGAGGTCTTTTTAGCTGTTTTTGGGACATGCCAAATTTTGACATTTTTGCCATACTAAAGCCTTGCTCTTTCAGTCAATTTTTCGACATGCTATATTATGTTGTTTTTGGCCATTTTTATACGT
>NW_024659842.1:0-1988 GCF_008729295.1 Plectropomus leopardus | reverse complement strand
AATGATAAAATAGCAGTTTATCGGAAGTCACAAATAATTGACTGAACTTACATGCTGCAGAAAGTGGTGAAGATGGCAGAAAAGGCCTTTCTCCAGCAGCTGCTATTGTTCAACTAACTTCAGCACATGTAGGCTACCGGATAGGAGGAGAAGCACTAAGCAGCCAGCAGCAGCAGCAGCAGTTTACTAGATAAGTTACTGGCTTGACATTCAAATGATTCATAAATATCCTTCAATTCCTAGCAGCTATCATAGCATTATTATCAAGCATCTACTGTTGCTTTATTTCAACTTAGATAGTTTGCACATATAAAATGTCTTCACACAAAATGGCATTATTTTTTCTTTTTATGATGTTATAAAAGATGACATACCACTTAATTTTGATTTTTTTTGTCATCTATTTTCTCTGTTTTCTAAATTGCGTGCCTAAAGGTTTGGGCCTTTCTATATGAAAAAAATTAAATGTAAATATATGTAGCCAATATCCTGCCTGTTGACATGTGTCAGTCAGGCTAATCACTCTCTCTATCTCTCTGACCTGAGGTGTGCATTAGTAATTCATTCTCTACCTTTAACATGCAGCACCGTTAGTACCAGTACTTTACCGTCCAATCTCTAAACTTTCATTTTCACCCAAGGTGCTGGAGAAGGTCATTTCTACCCAATTAACATCTTTTGTAAAAAAACAATAATATTTTTAACAGTTTTCAGTCTGGTTTTAGAGCCTGCCATAGCACAGAAACAGCCCTTGTCAAGGTCTGCAATGACCTGCTTTTAACATCTGACAGAGGTGAGTGCTCAGTCCTGGTGCTTTTAGATCTGAGCGCGGCATTTGATACTGTTGACCACTCAGTTCTCCTGCATCGTCTTGAATCCTGGGTGGGCTTAAAGGGAACAGCGCTACAACTGATGAAGTCTTATCTTTCAAACAGAACTTTTTCTGTTGTCTTAGAAAACACCAGCTATTCTGTGTCTCCTATATGCCCCCTCTCAGTTATATCATTAAGGACCACGGGATCTCCCACTACTGCTATGCGGATGACACACAGCTTTATGTCCCCCTTCAGTCCCGAAACTCCATAGATAACCTCCTTACCTGCATTAGTGACATTAGATGCTGGATGTCTCAAAACTTTTTAAAATTTAACAATGACAAAATATATATGAGATTTTCGTCATAGGCCCAACTAACACCACCAACCTGATTAATAACCAACTTGGTCCCTCTTCAAAGAAATTGCATAAATTTGCTCAGGGCTCAAAGGTTTAAATATTTTTCAAAGGCGCCTGACAGCAGCACAAGAAAAGCTGTGTTGCTCCAGGTTTCAGAGGGTTAAATGTCCAGACCAGCTGGGAACACCTGGCTCAGGGAAATGAATGACACACTTGCGTATAATCAAGATGCCTTTGAGAACCCCACAACTGCTTTTTGTCAATTTTGAGAATGTAAAGCAGGAAGTTTCTTAATTGCAACACTTACTTGCAAAGGACTGGTATCCACTGTGAGGCTAAATGCAATTTATTTGACCAGCTCTCCAACATTTGAAGTGTGTTTCACAGATGAAGCAGACTGCTTAAAATCTTGGCGGAATATTTGACGCAGATCTTTATTCACATTTGTAATGATCCCTTTGCATGGCCTCTCAGATTACATCAAGAATTATTGACCCCCCATGTGCCTGGGCACTCTCTCAGATTGGTGGATGCTGCTCTGCTTGTTGTTCCCTGTTCTCAGCTTGTGAGAAAGATGATCTTGCCTTTGCTCTTAGAACCCCCAAACTGTGGAATTCATTGCCTATTGAGATTAGACTCACTACTTTCGCCTCTTTTAAATCCCTGCTTAAGGCTTTCTTTTATAGGAAAGCATTTATGAATAACTCATATTTGTTTTTTTTTAATTGCTGCCTTGTTTTTAACTTCTCGCTTGTCTGAAAATCACTTTATAAACCTTGTTAAGAAAAGCGCTATATAAACAAAGTTTATTG
>NW_024659841.1:0-208 GCF_008729295.1 Plectropomus leopardus | reverse complement strand
TTTATGGGTTTTCTGATGGTATTTGGATGTTTTTTTCAGCACTGTATGCTATAACACGCTTCTACATGCTATAAAAAGTGGTTGTCAACTGTTTTTTAGACATGCCAAATTTTGACATTTTTGCCATACTATAGCCTTGCTCTTTTGGTCAGTTTTTTCAACATGTTGTTTTTTGTGTTTTCTGGCTGTTTTTGGATGTTTTTTCAGC
>NW_024659840.1:0-704 GCF_008729295.1 Plectropomus leopardus | reverse complement strand
ATATTATTGTGTCTTTGGCCTTTTTTGCAATATTTCATACTATGGCGTGTCTTTGCACGCTATTTAATGTGTTTTTTTCATGTCATTTTTTGACTTTTTTGCCATACTATAGCCTTGCTTTTTTGGTCATTTTTTTCAACATGCCATTTTATTGTATTTTTTGCCATTTTCACAATATTCTATGCTATGGCGCGTGTTGACACACTATTGAATGTACTTTTCAGTTGTTTTCAGCTGTTTTTTGGACCTGTCATTTTTTGACTGTTTCGCCATACTATAGCCTTGCTTTTTCGGTCATTTTTTCAGCATGCCATATTATGGTGTTTTTGGACATTTTTGCAATATTCTATGCCATGGCGTGTCTTTGCATGCTATTTAATGTATTTTTCATGTGTTTTCAGCTGTTTTTGAGACATGTCATTTTTTGACTTTTTCGCCGTACTATAGCCTTGCTTTTTTGGTCATTTTTTTCAACATACCATATTATTGTGTCTTTGGCCTTTTTTGCAATATTTTATGCTATGGTGTATCTTTGCACGCTATTTAATGTATTTTTCAGGTGTTTTTTGAGTTGTTTTTGGGACCTGTCATTTTTTGACTTTTTCGCCTTACTATAGCCTTGCTTCTTCGGTCATTTTTTCATCATGCCATATTATGGTTGTCATAACCTGGCTCTTGCGCCATGACAAAGCGGAGAGATGCAA
>NW_024659839.1:0-640 GCF_008729295.1 Plectropomus leopardus | reverse complement strand
TTCCTTTTTTGCCATGATTGTATTTCACTTGCTATTTACGACATCTATTGCTCGTCTGTCCGTCCTGGAGGAGGGATCCCTCACTATCCTCTACCGCTCTTCCTGAGGTTTCTTCCTCTTTTTTTTTTCCCCGTTACAGGGGTTCTTTTTGGGGAGTTTTTCCTTGGGTGATGTGAGGGTCTAAGGGCAGAGGGATGTCGTACACTGTTAAGCCCTCTGAGGCAAACCTTGTTTTGTGATAATGGGCTATATAAATAAAACTGACTTGAAACTGACATTCAGTGTGTCTTTCTTCTGTTACAAACAGTCCTTGTTGTTTCTGACCTAATATTCTATAATATTCAACAGTAGTATGAACAGTAAACGTGTTTTGTTTTGTTTTTTTAGAATTTTTCTCTTTTGTTATTCATTCAATTGTTATTTTTAAAATAAGAAATGAAAGATTGGCCTCAAAAGACACAGATTCTGATATGCAGTGATTAAAATCATCTACAAATACATATAAAAGTCTTTGTCACAAATAATATTGTTATTTTATCTTTTTTCTCAATATTCCCCATTTTTTCCCTCAAAAGTCCCCGCAGCCCCCTGGTGGCCCCTCCCGGGGGTCATGTAATAGAGAGCAGTCTAAACCTGTTCT
>NW_024659838.1:0-671 GCF_008729295.1 Plectropomus leopardus | reverse complement strand
GTGTGTCTTGGCATGCTTTTGTATGCTGTTTTGAGGTGTTTTCAGCTGTTTTTGGGACATGTCATATTTTGACATTTTTGCCATACTATAGCCTTGCCTTTTTGGTCATTTTTTCAACATGCATTTTTATGATGTTTTTGGCCGTTTTAGCAACATTCTATGCTATGGTGTGTCTTGGCATGCTTTTGTATGCTGTTTTAAGTCGTTTTGGGCTGTTTTTGGGACATGTCATATTTTGACATTTTTGTCATACTATAGCCTTGCCTTTTTGGTCATTTTTTCAACATGCACTTTTATGCCGTTTTTGGCAGTTTTAGCAACATTCTATGCTATGGTGTGTCATGGCACACTATTTTACCCTGTTTTGAGGTGTTTTCAGCTGTTCTTGGGACATGTCTTATTTTGACATTTTTGCCATACTATAGCCTTGCCTTTTTGGTCATTTTTTCAACATGGATTTTATGATGTTTTTGGTCGTTTTAGCAACATTCTATGCTATGGTGTGTCTTGGTATGCTAATTTTTGCTGTTTTGAGGTTTTTTCAGCTGTATTTGGGTCATGTCATATTTTGACATTTTTTCCATACTATAGCCTTGCCTTTTTGGTCATTTTTTCAACATGCAGTTTTATGATATTTTTGGCCGTTTTAGCAACATTCTATGTTATGGTGT
>NW_024659837.1:0-713 GCF_008729295.1 Plectropomus leopardus | reverse complement strand
GACATGTCCCAAAAACAGCTGAAAACACCTCAAAACAGCATAAAATAGCGCGCCAAGAAACGCCATAGCATAGCACGTTGCAAAAATGGCCAAAAACACCATAAATACACACGCTGAAAAAATTAGCGAAAAGGCAAGGCTATAGTATGGCAAAAATGTCAAAATATGACATGTCCCAAAAACAGCAGAAACACGTCAAAACAGTATAAAATAGTGCGCCAAAACACGCCATAGCATAGCACGTTGCAAAAACGGCCAAAAACACCATAAATACACACGCTGAAAAAATTAGCGAAAAGGCAAGGCTATAGTATGGCAAAAATGTCAAAATATGACATGTCCCAAAAACAGCTGAAAACACCTCAAAACACCATAAAATAGCGCTCCAAGACACACCATAGCATAGAACGTTGCAAAAACGGCCAAAAAGACCATAAATACGCATGTTGAAAATATGAGCGAAAAGACAAGGCTATAGTATGGCAAAAAAGTCAAAATATGACATGTCTCAAAAACAGCAGAAAACACCTCAAAACAACTTAAAATAGCTCGCCAAAACACCCCATAGCATACAATGTTGCAAAAACGTCCCAAAACACCATGAATACGCACGTTGAAAAAATTAGCGAAAAGGCAAAGCTGTAGTATGGCAAAAATGTCAAAATATGACATGTCCCAAAAACAGCTGAAAACACCTTAGAATAGCATAAAAT